>NC_135233.1:911161674-911441674 GCF_051348905.1 Ranitomeya variabilis | reverse complement strand
AATCAGCGACGGGCACATTCCGCGAATTCTGGAATCATCATTGTCCATATACTATGGGGACATGCATTAGAATTGGGCCACAATCTAGTATATATATAGCACAGACCAAAAGTTTGGACACACCTTCTCATTTAAAGATTTGTCTGTAATTTCATGACTTTGAAAATTGTACATTCACACTGAAGGCATCAAAACTATGAATTAACACATGTGGAATTATATACTTAACAAAAAAGTGTGAAGAAACTGAAAATATGTCTTATATTCTAGGTTCTTCAAAGTAGCCACCTTTTGCTTTGATGACTGCTTTGCACACTCTTGGCATTCTCTTGATGAGCTTCAAGAGGTAGTCATCGGGAATGGTCTTCCAACAATCTTGAAGGAGTTCCCAGAGATGCTTGCACTTGTTGGCCCTTTTGCCTTCACTCTGCGGTCCAGCTCACCCCAAACCAACTCGATTTGGGTTCAGGTCTGGTGACTATGGAGGCCAGGTCATCTGGTGTAGCACCCCATCACTCTCCTTCTTGGTCAAATAGCCCTTATACAGCCTGGAGGTGTGTTTGGGGTCATTGTCCTGTTGAAAAATAAATGATGGTCCAACTAAATGCAAACCGGATGGAATAGCATGCCACTGCAAGATGCTGCGGTAGCCATGCTGTGCTGGTTCAGTCTGTTGGGGATTTATTCAAAATTGAAGGCAGACTGAACCAGCAAAGCACCCCCACACCATCACGCCTCCTCCTCCATGCTTCACGGTGGGAACCAGGCATGTAGAGTTCATCTGTTCACCTTTTCTGCCTCGCACAAAGACACTGGTCTAATGTCCATTCCTTGTGTTCCTTAGCCCAAACAAGTGTGAAACAGTTGTTTCACACTTTTTTTGTTAGGTATATAATTCCACATGTGTTAATTCATAGTTTTGATGCCTTCAGTGTGAATGTACAATTTTCATAGTCATGAAAATACAGAAAAATCTTTAAATGAGGTGTGTCCAAACTTTTGGTATGTACTGTATGTATATGTGTGTGTCACTGACATATATGTATATATATATATATATATATATATATATATACAGTATATATATTATATATATATATATATATATATATATATATACACCTATTCTATGTGTATATATGCATTCTATCTATTCTATTCTAACCTGTCAGTGTGATTTTACTATAGACGCATATGAATTACCGGCTTTTCAAAGGACACGGGTGCGTAAAAATCGGACAGCACTCGCATGGTGCGAGTGCTGTGCGATTTTTTTCTCGCACCCATTGACTTGCATTGGACTCACTACTTGTTACGATTACCCGAGCATTTGGACCTACTCGTTAGGAGTATAGCAAGTACGAATATTTCACTACTCGTTTATCCCTAGTTCTATACTGTATATTATAAATAAGTTACACTGCATTGTGGAACCTTTATAGAATTTTGACAGTGAGAAGAGTGCTGGCTAGACATGATTGTGTCTCGTAAAATTTGAATTTGCCAAATCGCACAAATTTTCCTGGGTAATATGATTTGCAGCAAAGTTATTCTCTACAAATTGAATGTCCCTTGGATCTCATTACACCCATGAGCATAATAAATATTCAATGTAAGAAAGAAAAAATCATACTCACCAGTCACAAGCCCAGCCTCTCTGCTGCTCATTGCCTGCATGCTGGTTCTCAAATCCACTTCTTCTTTCCCACATCATATGTCACATCTCCTAGCCTGTTCACTGAAGGCTGGGATATCCAGCCACAACAAGGCCTCAAAGGACACTGCAGGTCACATCACACGCTATAACATCATAGATGTGCAATGTGCAGCAAACTTTGCAGTCTCATCACAACCAGATATCCTTACTTAGAGTAAACAGGTCAGAGCAACAATGGCAAAAAAAAGAGGTCCTGAGGAAAATATAGCAAGCAATAAATAGCACTGGCCACAATCTGGTCCTCCTCTATCCACTGTCACATCTTCAACCTATTCACTCTAGGCCTGGACTTCCTGCTGCCACCAGGCCTCAGAGGTCAGTGCTTGTTGAAAGTCAATATCATCACATGCAATGCACAGTGACCTCAGAGGCCTGGTTGTGGATGGAAATTCTGAACTAGAAAGAAGAGGCCAAGAAATGAAGCATCCAGTTGGGGAATGAAGAGGCAGCTCTGAGGAAAAGATGGAGTTTTTTTAAGCTTTTGCCGGCAGCCATTTTGCTGAATCTATGTAAACTGAATTTACAAAAATTTGTATTCTCAAAAATTTGAGTAAAATTCAATCTCAAATAAACTTTCTCATTTCTAGTGTTGGATAATAAATGATAATGACTCTAGCATTCTTTTGAAATATGTGGCATTGCAGAGAAAATATAGTTGGACCAGCTGGCTGGCGACTCTAGTGAGAAACCTGGCTAGTCCAGCCACATATATGACCCCCTGACGGACCTCCTAATTTATGCACATAGCACTTTTTCATTGGATCATATGTTTTGCTGTGTCATGGAACACTAATTGCAGTATTGCACATTGCACATTTGCACTGCTATGTGGAATTATATTCCTCTTTTGCATTTTTAACACCCTTATGAGTTATTTTAATTTACCCTACCTTGTTCATATTTTGCACAGTTTTTCAACCTTCACTGGAGGGAAGTACTACCTTTTTTATATATAAACTGGGTCGGCCATTACCACTTATTCATTGTGTAATTATATGTAATGCTTTTTAGTCCTGTTGGGCGCACAAATGTTTTGTTTTTATCTTGCCAATTATAATTAATAAAGGCATTTTTATATCTACTTTCTGCTTGGTGCATTTTCTGGCTATCCATATATTGGTTGGGTTTGCTTTCTCTTGCATAGTGGTTTCTCACTTTTTCACAGAGCACCAATCACTATAATAATATATATATATATATATATATATATATATATATATATATATATATATATATATATATATATTATTTTTTATTTCATTTGTAGTGTATTGGTGATTTTTTGGTGCGTCTGTGTTTTAGGCACATATATGGGAAACATCACCAATCAACCACAGCAGGGAGTGGACAAGCCAGCCTGTGGTCATGCCAGACTAGTCAGGACTTCCCTATTATCCCTGGCAAAAAATTTCAAACTATGTTTTTTCATACAGCCCAGCTGTGATTCATGCTGCACATTGCTAGAGCAGCATGAATCTAGTGAAAGTTTATCTTTAAAGTGTCATTATTAATTTCAGTAAAGTACTTTTTTAAGCAACTTACTAAGTGATTAATACTAAAATAACCATGACTGCAGTGGCAGATCTACCGTTAGTGCAGCCACACAATGGTCCAAGAGGTAATGCAACACTTCCACCTCCTAAACAGCAAGAAGCTTCTAGTACAGACACATAAATGCCACACCTTTATGATGAATCATTAGACTGCAAAGGACCCCTGTGTTGTTCTTGTACATCATGTCTGCCCCTGCATGATTGATATAAAAGATTTATTTAAAAATACCCTGAACAATAATGGGGCCCATCAGGATTTCGTTAGGGTGGTTTTCACAGCAAGAAAAGTGCAGTACAATCAACCCAGGAGTGACAAGTAGGGTTGAGCGACTTTGACTTTTTTAGGGTCGAGTCATGTTTCGCGAAACCCGACTTTTTGAAAAGTCGAGTCGGGCGAAATCGGCCGATTACTGCGAAAAGTCGAGGATCGTCCGGAACACGAAACCCTATGCACGTCAATGGGGATTTTTTTTTTTTTTTTCTCTCTCTCTCTCTCTCTCTCCCCTCCGTCCCAGCACAGAAAATCTTGTGTTACACATTGCAAATCCCTACTGCGCACAAGCGGTAAAATGATGATAGCCGTGCACGCCCCTAACCCCTATGTCTTCACTCTGCCCACACTCCTTCATTGGCTGAAAAAATGGCGCTAAACGCATCATACGAAACGCGACTTTGGCACCAAGATCGCGTACCGCATGGCCGACCCCACACAGGGATCGGGTCGGGTTTCATGAGACGCCGACTTTGCCAAAAGTCGGCGACTTATGAAAATGAACGATCCGTTTCGCTCAACCCTAGTGATAAGTATGAAGTACGACCTCTGAGTAATGGCTACTACACAGCACTTTTCACTTAGGGAGTTGAAAGGTCCAACGTTCACGATCAGCCAGAAAACACCTCCAAATGCATCCATATGAAATTGGAGGCATACAAATGTACATGCAAATCTAAGGACACCATACTATAGCTTCATACAACTCAGTGGTTGGAGCTAGCCCTGTGTGCCAAAACTTTATTCTGAGTATTTGGATGAAAACTGAATTTAAAACAAAAGTATTGCATAAATGTAAGCCTTAAGTGATTGCTGATAATCCAAACTTTTGTAAAAAAAAGAAAAACTTTGAAACAATTTCCAACAAACACAGGAATCCCAACCCATTTTTGTATAAGCTTTGAGGTTTATACAGTATTTTTTGGAAATAAAATTCATTTTTGTAAGTCAGATTTATCTTCTGAACATGCCATATTTTCCTATTTATAAAAACACAGCTTACTCTTACTGTTTCCATATTAATTTATTAGGTAAATATATATGCAGATGTATTTAAAGTCACAAATATGCAAATATGCATTCATTGAGTTTATTGGAATCCATCTACAGTATATCTATCTATCTACAAATGTGTGATTGTGTATGTAGATACATAGACAGACAGACAGACAGACAGACAGATAGATAGATAGATAGATAGATAGATAGATAGATAGATAGATAGATATAGAAATAGAAATATACATTTATGTATTTCAAAAACTTGTAGATTGAAAATTGCTGCCCATGGACCAAAGAAGGTGCTTGTTCCCTTTGGATGCATGTCGGATAGACAATTAAAGAGACCCCAGAATGACATATCTCTTCTCGCCAACATAATTAAGGTGTATTATTTGTCAGCGAGGTCAACGGTGAACAAATGTCCTGGCAAACTGAGACTGAAAGACAGGGAAGGAGCAGATAATGAAATTCAGGGATGACAAATGGCTTTCAGCCTGACACCATGGCATCTGACAGAAAAAGACACCCAAGCAAGCAGTGTTCGACTTTTACTTATCTATGGGAACACAAAGCATGTTCCTCAATGTTTATATTTGAATAAAGAATGTATTTTCTTTCTGGAGGAGATATTCAGCAGATAAAGAGCTGTGCAAGAAATATTTAAATCAAAAAAGGAACAAAACTAACTACAGAACTTGTCTGGTTTGGTAAACAAAATTTAGAAAAGCAGGTTTCCCCGAAGCAGCAGGCAGTAATTAAATGCAAAGATATAAGATATTTGTCCAAAGCTGGATTGTTCTCATCTACTATGAAATCTGGACGTTCCCTTTACAACCAAGCAGCAGATACTTGAAATTGAGTCAAAAAAATAAAAAACATTACCTCAAAGACTAGAAAGGTAGAAAGTTTCTAAATTAAGTGATAATACTAATGACAGGACTCTGCGTAGAACAAAAAACCTGACCAGCACCTTCATATAGTGTGAACAGATGCCTACTGCAATGAATAGATAACTTGCATAAAGGAGAAAAGCAGCAACATTCTGTAGAGACTAATGTATATGCGAACACAAAATCTATCATATTTGCTGAGTAAACTGTAATAAAAAGTTTAAAAAAATTACTAATAAAAGTGAAGGTTCTTAGCGGATAAATTGGCCAATTCATGTGAGCCCATAAACCGTGACAAAGTGAAACTTTTCTGATTGGTCCTGTTATCTAAAAAAAGCCTCTCTAGTGATATAAGTCTATAGCACATGCCCATGTGACATTGCTACATCACGTGATCCCTGCATCCAATCAGTGGCTGCTTCGCTCTGCTCTCCTTTGGATAAATTAGTCTTAGATAGTGAGCGAGCCGCCACAGCTCTGACTTCCTCCAGATATCAGGTGCATCTGAAATAGGGGAAGGCCAATGGGCTGCTGATTTCCTGCAGGGATTGGGTGATATAGCAATGTCACACGAGCCCCGGGAGAGCTGGCTCCAACACCATTGGAATGGCTCCCGCACCAGAGGTGAATATAGATATTATTTTATAAGGGGGAAACATGGTGTTAATAAGAGGTTACCGAGTACTGGACAACCCCTTTACCTAGGAACCTATGCATACAAGATACTAATGTATAGCGTTCACTCACAGAACATACAAAATATTTTATCCTGCTTCTTTACCCAATGCAGGCTCCTTTAATTCCAAAATAGGTGCACTTGTTGTAATTATATATGTCATTCTCATTTGTTCGAGAATTAACCAACAGCAGGCAAATAATTGTCCACTTTACAAATAACACACAATTCTAGAGCTCTGTGCTTAGCAGTTCATTAAATCACACTGAGCTGACTAATCTTTTGTTGAATTTATCAGGCACAAAAATGCGTAAGATTTTTTTTTCTTTCTCGTACAAACCTGCACGTTGCGGTGCCTGTATATCACCTCGTCATTATCATAAAGGTGCAATTTGCATAGTCTGTTCCTGTTTTCTTGCTTTACATCAGTCACTGGAAAAAACTGCCACCACAGGCCATCATTAACCTTCCAAATCTGCCTCAAAACAAATAGTACAAGAGCTCACTAATTTGAAGATCAAAAAGCCACTTGTCCATTATATAATTGGAATGAAAGGCAAAATGTAGCAGTTCTGAAGAGCACAGTAATTACTAGCTGTTAATTGCTCTCTTGTGGTGGCTCACTTTTAATTAAAAAGAACAGCTCGTTGCAGGCCGATAAGCAGTAGCGGAGACCACTGGTTTAATCAACAAAGCAAAAAAAAATGATTCTGCCGCAGCCAACACCAGCTTGAGAAATCTTCAGATGTCCAATTGAGATTAAAAACTGTCTGTTTAGTGCAGTCAGATTTTATTTTAACCAAGGAAATGACTATTTGAAGTCTTCCAAAGTGAGTGTCCCCATCACATCCCTGCTGGTGCAGTTGGGACTAATCACTGGCTTGTGGTTGTGATCATTCAAGTAAAGAAATTTAGCTACTTTCCTCTTGACTTCATCATTCTTGGTAATTGGCCTGTCTGAGGTGAGCACTTCTTTTTTTTATTATTTAGGAGTGCTTTAAAGTGTGGAAGGGCCACAGACTGTGCACTTAATTAATGTTCATATTTCATGCAGTCAACGTGAATTTCATTATGGAACAAACTAATTCTTCCAATGTTCATATCCACTGACATATTCACTGCTGCCTACTGTCAAGATGTACTGTGTGTATTATAATCATGCTATTGTTGTCTGACTGACACGTTTGCTGAATCGACAAGATAATAAACAACCAGAGAGAATATATTATAACCGTTTAGAAGACTTGGCAACCGATAAAATGTGTGAGAATAAGTTTCACTGTATTTTTAAGTTCAACTCAGTACCTCCTCCAATTGCCGCTGTTCCTCTGATTCTGGAAGAGTTTTTATATTTCTTGTGTTCCCCTGCAATCTAAACTTACGCCCCTTGGTAATTATTGTGCAAATTTTCACTTTGGTACTTTTGTGCTATACACCAAGTTGGTTGAAGTGAGAATTTGTATCATTATTATTGGGGGGGGGGGGTATAAATTTGTAATGAACAAATAAAAGAAAATCTGTTCACAAATAAATGGAGCAAGACCTACTCAGGTACTCAGTTTGAATTAAAAAAAAATCCAATAAAAAGTTCCTTTTTAACTACAAATTCAATGTCCGCCAATCATCTACTTGTCATCAACCTTGTCTGCTTGACACACGACAGCAGTTTATGAAACAGCTAGCTGACAGTTATAGCTGAGACAGCCCCCACTGAATAAACAGAGAAGAGGGCTGGTTATAAGAATACCTATCATTCATATATTGGTATTCTTTCATTGTAATCTGTCATCTTATAAAATGTTATTAGCCTGCAGATATAGTTGATTCATCTTCTGGCTAATAGCATTCTAAAGTTGCCCGGCACCTGCACTGAAAGCCTCGCTGTCGGGAGGAAATTAACTTTATTCTTCCCTGCAGCCTTCAGCTTTTAGTCATTGGGGTGCGTTTGGTGAAGCTTCAGTCAACGCTCAGTACATAGTGTAACCACACCCCAGTACTGACTGACAGTCGGCTCAGCATTAAAGTTGGCTGTCAGTGCCAGGGAGAGGTTACAGCTGCCACCCAGAGTGGTGACTGAATCCTCGCCGGCTGCACTCCTATGACTGAAAGCTGGAGGCTGTGTGCAGGAATAAAGTTAATTTTCCCCCAGTGTCGGGGCTCTCAGTATGGTGGCCACACAGCTTCAGAACCCTATTAACCTGCAGATTAACCCCATATCTGCAGGTTAATAGCGTTTTTTTTACATGACAGGTTCTCTTTATGTAGGAGACATTACCAGTCTATCACCTTCTATTTTCTTATTCTTTCTAACTTATTATATATAGCTTAGCAAAAAAGTAAAGGGCAACTGTATAGGAGTTTTACTGCATAATGGGACTACACAAGGATTGTTTGTAGTCTGTTACCATGGAGACACACAACTGTATAAAAGCCGTAGATGCAAAAAGTTAGATTTTCACTCACAAATATCTGTAGTTTTTTCTTTTAAATTAATTAAAGCAATACAAAATAATATTTGATGTTAATATTTATATCGATGTTAGTGTAAATACATGGTATATTCCTACCATCAAGCAAGCAATAATTTAGCAATGGAAAAGTAGAATAAATAATTAATTTTATTGTATGGAAGCATAATCATGGTAATAGAAAATGGCATTATTAAAACACATAACGTAATTGTCATGGGACACATCCATTATCCCCACTGATGTTTCAATTAAGACTTGCAAAATACAAATATATAAAGCCCCGAGCAACTATGTAATATGAAATACTAGATCAGTGTCAGTTCTGCTGACACAGTAAGAAAGGCAGATGTATCTTCACAGAGAAAACATTACACACATTAATAGCCACAAGCATCGCCCTAGGCCATTGTCCCCAATGTGCCCTGAATTAGTTATTGTTCACACATTATCCCACCAGAGCAAATTCACTCGCTCCCATTTATGCGGCAATGATACTAAATTACTAATTAAATGGAAAGAAATGTTGAGGAACATTTGATTGCCTGCTACTTTGATATCAGTAGACCAGAATGATCTATTAGTACAATGGCAAAAATGTGAATAAATGATAGAGATAGATAGATAGATAGATAGATAGATAGATAGATAGATAGATAGATAGATAGATAGATAGATAGATGATAGATATATAACAGATAGATGATAGATAGATAGATAGATAGATAGATAGATAGATAGATAGATAGATAGATAGATAGATAGATAGATAGATCCTGGCAAAAATTATGGAATCACCAGCCTTGGAGGATGTTCATTCAGTTGTTTAATTTTGTAGAAAAAAGCAGATCACAGACATGGCACAAAACTAAAGTCATTTCAAATTTCAACTTTCTGGCTTTAAGAAACACTAAAAGAAATCAAGAACAAAAAAAATGTGGCAGTCAGTAATGGTTACTTTTTTAACCAAGCATAGGGGAAAAATTATGTAATCACTCAATTCTGAGGAAAAAATTATAGAATCATCCTGTAAATTTTCATACCAAAAAATAACACCTGCATCAAATTAGATCTGCTCGCTAGTCTACATCTGAAAAGGAGTGATCACACCTTGGAGAGCTGTTGCACCAAGTGGACTGCCATGAATCATTGCTCCAACAGGAGAGATGTCAGGGGTTGTAGATAGATAGATAGATAGATAGATAGATAGATAGATAGATAGATAGATAGATGTAAAAAAAAAGGAAGGCAGCACTCCATAGAATTCAGGGTGAAAAATAGTAGACTTTATTCAAACTCACATAGCATGGCGATGTTTTGGCTCATATTGAACTTTTCTCAAGCCGAAAATGCCCAAGCTGGATTTGGGCAAGTATTGGATACATTGCTGAGGAGGTCTGAGCACCTGCCAGTTGGTATATGTGCTGTTCCACTTTTTTACAAAATAGATAGATAGATACCAAGTACAACAATCTAATGTATAGCATTATAGCATATTGTTAGGGCTAGCGGAACGCACCAAATTATAAGAGATGGTATAAGGTGCGTTCGCAGCCCGGGGTCCACCGTGCAGAGATGGAACCTGCTGTGGATACACACACGGGTTAACTTCATACTGTGTGAAAGAAGCGAACCCTGTTGTGTCACAGGGCCGCGGTACCGCACCAAGAGCGCAAGCAAGGAGTCTCAGGACTCTATCCCAAGACACAGGGTTAGAGTACGTTCAGACCACTTGCGCTCGACACCGCAACTGGGGTGTCAAAGTAACAGAAAATATAGCTTAAAGCACAAGAGTGTGTGCTGTGCCGCTTTGGCGGACACCACTAACCACCCAGACTTGGGATAGGAAAGCGCTCTATAAGCGCACGGCGCCACACTGGCGGTTACAGCAATAGGCGCTGTATCGTGTGTCTTTATGTTGACAGCTTAGTCGGGCGCTAGACAGCGAGCATTCACCTTTTGCAAACAGTCATACACAAGGGAGGGGATTTTAAAGAACGACTTGCACTCATCAACACACACACGTATACAAATGTACACTAGCGCATGGCCGTGCGGCCATGCGAACCTTTTATAGCTGCAGCAAGAGCAGGACCTTCCCAGAAGGACCAATGGGAGTCAGTCACAGAAGAAGAACACCTTCAGGAACTTCCTAGAGGACCAATGGGATTTGCTGCAGTATCTAAGCATGTGACCCTTGATTTCCAACGAGAGATCTTGACCTGGGCATGCTCAGAAAGGGAAGAGCAGGACTTAGTCCCAAACACGTCTGCTCGCCGCTGCCCAGTACTGGCTACAATGGCAGAAGCTGGAAAGGCAGCAGTAACTAGTCGTCCAGTATCAGCCTGAGTGAGATGCTGGGACCGACGTCTCTGCTGAGCAGGCTCCACTGTGGCTGGAGAAGAATGGGAGACTGCAGTGGAGATTGTGTGAGATTCCCCCTGTGCAGAGGCAGGATCTTGACACCTAACACATATAAAGGTGCATTTAGACTGGGTGACCTGCTACATTAAATGACCGAAAAGTGCATTCATGGAAGCTGACTGGTGAACATTTAATACCCCATTTATAAAGGCTAACCGAACTTCCGTTGGTACAGATTGATCATTAGCACAATTATTATGTGCACGTAGACTGTTATTGTTCTCAGCAGCACATGACCTGTTTATACTGGACAATGGGCTGTCAAGAACAATGATTTTTAAGCATGCTTAGAAATCATTTCATCTAGCGGATGAACATTTTGCTTGTTTGTAGGGTGATCGGCAGCCTATTTAGATGGCGTGATTATTAGGAAAAATGCAATCCAGGAAACGCTGATTCCCAATAACCAGCTTATGTAGATGTACTCTAACTATTACTTTATCATCTCTGTCCCCTGAAATCAAAATAATCTAGTTATTGAATTTAAACTACCTTGTTAGGAGTTGAGTTCCCACCGCTGCACAAGGGGAATCTCAAACCATGTCTGCTGCGGTCTCCCATTCTTCTCCAGCCACAGTGGAGTCTGCTCAGCAGAGATGTCGGTCCTAGCGTCTTGCTCAGTCCCACTCTGTGCATAGGGTTATTACTGCTTTTCCAGATTCTGCCATTGAAGCCAGTGCTGGGCAGCGGCGAGCAGATGCTTTTGGGACTAAGTCCTGCATTTCCCCTTCTGAGTATGCCCAGGGCAAGATCTCCCATTGGAGATCGAGGGTCACATGCTCAGATACTGCAGCAGATCCCATTGGTCCTCCAGGAAGGTCCTGAAGGTGCTCAACTTCTGTGGCAGCTTCCCATTGGTCCTTTTTTGGAAGGTCCTGTTCATGCTGCAGCTATATAAGCTTCGCATGACCGCACGGCCATGCGCTAGTGTAAACGTGTGTGTGTTGATGTGTGAAAGTCGTTCATTAATTATCCCCTCCCTTGTGTATGACTGCTCGCGTAAGGTGGATGATTGCTATCTAGCGCCCAACTTAGCCATCAGCACGTGACACACAATACAGCGTCTAACTGCTGTGACCGCCAGTGCGGCGCCGTGTGCTTTCACAGCGCTTTCCTGACCCAAACCTGGGTGGTTAGTGGCGTCCGCCAGTGCGGCACCGCACGCACTCTTGTGCATCTTTATTATTATTTCTTTCACTCTGACACCCCAGTTCCGATGTCGAGCGCAAGAGGTCTATAGAAACTCAAATCCTGTGTCTTGGGATTGAGTTCTGAGACTCCTTGCTTGCGCTCTTGGTGCGGTACCGCGGCCCTGTGACGCAACAGGGTTCGCTTCCTTCACACAGGGTGAAGTTAACCCGTGTGTGTATCCACATTGCACCGCCATATAGTCCGTCATTACTTGGCAGCAGGTTCCATCTCTGCACGGTGGACCCCGGGCTGCGAACGCACCTTACTCTATCTTTCTTATTATTTGGTGCGTTCCGCTAGCCCTAACACCTTATTTATTACTCCACAACATAAGGCGGAAGGGTGAGACCACCATACACATCAAATGATCCACTGATCATGCCAAAATTGTAGGGTTTGGCCACCTTTCATCTATGTGGCGGAAGTCTGAAATAGCATCCAAAAGTACATCAGTTATCTAGCAAAATAAGAGAAATTTTCAGAAAATACATTTTGTCAAAGATATTCGGAGACCAGAAAGTAAAGACTTACAGGTTTTGCTGGATTTGTATACATATATTATACAGTGTGTACGGAAAGCATTCTGACCCATTTTTCACTCTTCGTTTCATTGCAGCCATTTGGTAAATTCAAAAAAGTTATTTTTTTTTCTTATTAATGTACACTCTGCACCCCATCTTGACTGGAAAAAAAACTGAAAAGTATAAATTTTTGCAAATTTATTGAAAAAGAAAAACTGAAATATCACATGGCCATAAGTATTCAAGCCTTTGCTCGGTATGAAGTAGAAGCACCCTTTTGAGCTACAGGGTGGGCCATTTATATGGATACACCTAAATAAAATGGGAAAGGTTGGTGATCTCAACTTCCTGTTTGTGGCACATTAGTATATGGGAGGGGGAAAACTTTTCAAGATGTGTGGTGACCATTTCACAAGAAAAACAATGGTGTGCTTGGTTTTAATGTAACTTTATTCTTTCATGAGTTATTTACAATTTTTTGACCACTTATAAAATGTGTTCAAAGTGCTGCCCATTGTGTTGGATTATCAATGCAACCCTCTTCTCCCACTCTTGGCACACTGATACAAACACTGCAGAAAAAATGCTAGCACTGGTTTCCAGTATCTGTTGTTTCAGATGCTGGGGTCGTCTGAAGGCAATTGTCTATGCTGTGAAGATACGAGATGTGCAGCATCTGAAACAACAGATACTGGAAGCCTGTGCTAGCATTTCTTATGTGGTGTTGTAGCGCCCCCACTGCCGCAGGGCCGAGGGGTACCCGGTACCGGGCCTCTGAGTCTCTGCTCTGGGGTTGTCACGGTGGCTAGGCCCGGTCCGTGACCCTGCTGAGGGGCGTACAGTGAAAGGTATGATGGATGACGGTGGTGGTGAGGCTGTGATGGTGCGGTGCAGTTGTGGGGTGCAGGTCGCGGTAAATAACGAGGACACCAGGTTGCAGTCTCTTTACCTCTTTACTGAAGGTTTTAGAGTCCTCAGTCCAGAGTGCTGTTACCAGGGCTGTCAAAGACCGGCCGGTCCGAAGACACATCAGGAGTTCTCTTTACAGGTGGGAATCAGTGTCTACCTTCTAGCGCTGGGTGTTGTAGTTCTTCCCTGCTGAGCTCCCGGGATAGTCCTCACAACTGGTTCTGTCTATCTCTGATGTTCGTTCTCTCCGTCCTCCAGATGATATGGTAGGACGCACCCGTATGACGGGGTAGGCCTGGAGTTCTTCCGGGACCATAGAGTCGCCCCTCTCCCACAGCTGCCTCCGTTGTCTGCTTAGGTGTTAAGTGAGACAGCCAACCTGTAATTGGCTGTCCTGCCATGGTTTGAAGTAATACTTAAAGTCTCTTACTTGCTCGGCGTTCCAGCCACCGACTGTTTGCGCCTCAGAAGGATGTTGCCTCGGTCTAACAGCACGACTCCTTCTGGTCCCAATTCCTCTTTACTGTATTCCCGTTGTGCACTGGTTAGTTCTGCTCCGAGGAGTCTGCCAGGATCCCATCCCTGACAGGTCCTCTCACTAGCTCTTCCCAGCTACTTCTCTCTGTCCTGTCCAACCCCCAGTTTTACCAGAGTGTGAGGAGTGGCCTACTAGATAGGACCACCCCCCCTGGTGGCCGGAGTGTGAAGTGTAGTGAGGTGTTACCTGATCAGAGAAACTCCTTTAGTGCAATCAGACGTACCATAGCTCCCCATAGTGGCGGAGCCACAGTACTGCAACGACCAGGACTCTGGGGCGCTGCAGTGTGGTTAATGAGAAAAAAATGAACTTTTTTCAATTTACCAAATGGCTGCAATGAAACAAAGAGTGAAAAATTTAATGGGGTCTGAATACTTTCCATATTCACTGTATATATGTTATTTTTCTATGGAACTACAAACTTTTAATGAACATGCAGTTATAGCTTTATTGAACTTGGTGGTGCTGCTCTATGGGTTTGTGTGCCATACTGCTTTGTGGATGAGATGCTCTTGTTCCTTAAAGGAGTCGGCCACTCACAAACCGACTAACTTCTGTCCATAAAATGGCCGCTGATGGAGGAGGATGTGACCAGACATCAGCTTTCACCAATAGAAAATCAGCTTTCCCATATTACGTGTATCACAATTGGTGGAGGCTGATGGATAGGTCTGGTCATATGTTGCTCTACCAGCAGCCATTGTGTGCACTAAGAAGAGAAAGTGGCTGCCTTCTTTAATAGTTTTCCTTCCCAAAATGGCATTTGAGGTTATATAAAGAATGTAAACATTTGATGTTTTCTATTATTAGTATGATAAAAATTACTGAAACCTGATTCAATATACTAACATTTCTGTATTTTAGTTTCTGCCCTCTGCTATAATATATATATATATATATACACTCACCGGCCACTTTATTAGGTACACCTGTCCAACTTCTTGTTAACACTTAATTTCTAATCAGCCAATCACATGGCGGCAACTCAGTGCATTTAGGCATGTAGACATGGTCAAGACAATCTCCTGCAGTTCAAACTGAGCATCAGCATGGGGAAGAAAGGTGATTTGAGTGCCTTTGAACGTGGCATGGTTGTTGGTGCCAGAAGGGCTGGTCTGAGTATTTCAGAAACTGCTGATCTACTGGGATTTTCACGCACAACCATCTCTAGAGTTTACAGAGAATGGTCCGAAAAAGAAAAAAAATCCAGTGAGCGGCAGTTCTGTGGGCGGAAATGCCTTGTTGATGCCAGAGGTCAGAGGAGAATGGGCAGACTGGTTCGAGCTGATAGAAAGGCAACAGTGACTCAAATCGCCACCCGTTACAACCAAGGTAGGCCTAAGAGCATCTCTGAACGCACAGTGCGTCGAACTTTGAGGCAGATGGGCTACAGCAGCAGAAGACCACACCGGGTACCACTCCTTTCAGCTAAGAACAGGAAACTGAGGCTACAATTTGTACAAGCTCATCGAAATTGGACAGTAGAAGATTGGAAAAACGTTGCTTGGTCTGATGAGTCTCGATTTCTGCTGCGACATTCGGATGGTAGGGTCAGAATTTGGCATAAACAACATGAAAGCATGGATCCATCCTGCCTTGTATGGAGCATCTTTGGGATGTGCAGCCGACAAATCTGCGGCAACTGTGTGATGCCATCATGTCAATATGGACCAAAATCTCTGAGGAATGCTTCCAGCACCTTGTTGAATCTATGCCACGAAGAATTGAGGCAGTTCTGAAGGCAAAAGGGGGTCCAACCCGTTACTAGCACGGTGTACCTAATAAAGTGGCCAGTGAGTGTATATATATATATATATATATATATATATATATATATATATATATATATATATATATACTGTATATACACTCCTCAGCACTGAAATTGCAACATCCAGGAAAAGTCCTATAATTATAAAAAATTACAGGATTGATAGATTTGTTAATGATATACAAATGCTGAAAAAAGATGGAAACAACATTTTCAAATCTTCTCAATTTTGGCAGTATCGCATATAAATGACACTAGGCTGCTATCATTGAGGGTGTTAATTGTTGCCTGAGGAATGTTCTGCCAAACTGAATGCATTTGGGTTCACAAATGCTCAGATGTGCTTGATGGGAGCCAAGTCCAGAGACATTGCAGGTCATGTTAGTACGTTTAGGTGATGCAGACTGCTTTTTACGTTATCACGAGCAACATGCAGCCTGGCATTGTGGCTTATCTTATTGAGTGTCACGTCCTGGGACACTTTCATGTTTCTTCATGAGGGCCTTTTCATGACATTGCCACTGTGGTCACCAGACCAATCACTATGATTGTGTCCAAGACAAAAATCAGGATTCATCGCTGAAGAAGGGTAGACCTCTATTCCAGCCTCTATTGCCATATTGCTCTGCACCATGACAGCCTTTCAGAGTGATGGTCAATGGAACACCTATAGCTGGATGTCTGGCTTGTAGCCCAATGTTATGCAAACATCTTTTGGTCTTTTTTGTAGACAATATTTTGACATCTTAAGCTTGATATGTGATGTCTTCTTTCACTTACAGTGCAGAATGCATCACTAAGTGTCATTCTTTTAATCTTACAAGACCATGTACACCATGCAACACCATGAAGAAGCCTTCATGAGGAAATGTCATGCCAGTCTTACTATGTTGTGGGGTGTTAGGGTTGGCGGATTGCACTAAAGTAAATTAAACTATAAAGTGCAATCGCAATCAGGGGTACAAGTAATATTTATTTATTTTGCCTACATTTTTTTATTTATTTTGCCTAAAATAGAAGGGAAATGTGTCATCTTTAACTTTAGGCCTTTTAGAGATCATTCCATCTTTAACTTGCTTTTATATATAATAACAGTAATTGTGTCCACTGGTGCCAAAACTTTTACATGCCACTGTATAATACCTGTGTCCATCACAAGACTGGATTTTAAAGGGAATCTGTCACCTGAATTTGGCGGGCCCTTTTTTCTGTCCGATGGGCGGTGTTTTGGGGTGTTTTATTCACCCCTTCCTTTCCTACTGGCCGCACGCTGGCCGCAATATCGTCTTGAAGTTGATTTGTTTCCTTCGTAGAGCACGCCTACGCAAGGCAATCTTGCCTTGCGCACGCGCAGTATGCTTTGCCCAACTGCGGTCAAAGCCAAAAAGCATTATTGCGCATGCGCCGATGCACTATGGCCCGGAAGTATTTCGCTGTGTTCCGGGACATAGTGCGCCGGCGAATGTGCACTAATGCTTTTCAGCTTTGCCCGCAGTTGGGCAAAGCATACTGTGCGTGCGCAAGGCAAGATTGCCTTGCGCAGGCGTGTTCTACGAAGGAAAGTGAATCAACTTCAAGAAGATATTGCAGCCAGCGTGCGGCCAGCGGGAAAGGAAGGGGTGAATAAAACACCCGAAAACACCGCCCATCGGACCGAAAAAAGGGCCCGCCAAATTCAGGTGACAGGTTCTGTTTAATTCAGCGGTATTGCACAATTTAGGTTCGAATTAAATCACTGAAAGCAGAGATCTTGAAGACTCTGATGAATTGGAACATGCCATAAATTTTTGTCACACAAAAAACATTTGCATGTTTTTTGCTGGTAGAATGAAATATTTGTCATTATTAACACAAAATAAATTCCATTTTTCATTTGGAATTCTTCTCCTTCCCGTAGACATAGATCTAGAAATTTCATATAGATTTTATAGATATATTCTTTACACCACTTTTTGATAATGTTACTATACATAACTGAGACTTATGCACCATTTTTCTTTCACTTTAGAGATAAACTCCACTACTCCAGATCGCAGCATTTGGAAGCAGAAAGGTGAATGTTACATAGTTACATAGTTATTAAGGTTGAAGGAAGACTTTAAGTCCATCTAGTTCAACCCATAGCCTAACATGCCCTAACATGTTGATCCAGGAGAAGGCAAAAAAAACCCATGTGGCAAACAGTAAGCTCCACCATGGGGAAAAAAATTCCTTCCCGACCCCACATACGGCAATCAGACTAGTTCCCTGGATCAACGCCTTATCAAGAAATCTAATATATATACCCTGTAACATTATACTTTTCCAGAAAGGTATCCAGTCCCCTCTTAAATTTAAGTAATGAATCACTCATTACAACATCATACGGCAGAGAGTTCCATAGTCTCACTGCTCTTACAGTAAAGAATCCTCGTCTGTTATTATGCTTAAACCTTTTTTCCTCCAGACGTAGAGGATGCCCCCTTGTCCCTGTCACTGGTCTATGATTAAAAACATCATCAGAAAGGTCTTTGTACTGTCCCCTCATATATTTATACATTAACATAAGATCACCCCTTAGCCTTCGTTTTTCCAAACTAAATAGCCCCAAGTGTAATAACCTATCTTGGTATTGCAGACCCCCCAGTCCTCTAATAACCTTGGTCGCTCTTCTCTGCACCCGCTCCAGTTCAGCTATGTCTTTCTTATACACCGGAGACCAGAACTGTACACAGTATTCTAAGTGTGGTCGAACTAGTGACTTGTATAAAGGTAAAATTATGTTCTCCTCATGAGCATCTATGCCTCTTTTAATGCATCCCATTATTTTATTTGCCTTAGTAGCAGCTGCCTGACACTGGCCACTGAATATGAGTTTGTCATCCACCCATACACCCAGGTCTTTTTCATTGACGGTTTTGCCCAGAATTTTAGAATTAAGCACATAGTTATACATCGTATTACTTCTACCCAAGTGCATGACCTTACATTTATCCCCATTAAAGCTCATTTGCCATTTATCAGCCCAAGCTTCTAGTTTACACAAATCATCCTGTAATATAAAATTGTCCTTCTCTGTATTGATTACCCTGCAGAGTTTAGTGTAATCTGCAAATATTGAAATTCTACTCTGAATGCCCCCTACAAGGTCATTAATAAATATGTTAAAAAGAAGAGGGCCCAATACTGACCCCTGTGGTACCCCACTACTAACCGCGACCCAGTCCGAGTGTACGCCATTAATAACCACCCTTTGTTTCCTATCCCTGAGCCAGCTCTTAACCCACTTGCACATATTTTCCCCTATCCCCATTATTCTCATTTTATGTATCAACCTTTTGTGTGGCACCATATCAAAAGCTTTTGAAAAGTCCATATACACTACATCTACTGGGTTCCCTTGGTCCAGTCCGGAACTTACCTCTTCATAGAAGCTGATCAAATTAGTCTGACATGATCGGTCCCTAGTAAACCCGTGCTGATACTGGGTCATAAGGTTATTCCTCTTCAGATACTCCAGTATAGTATCCCTTAGAATGCTCTCCAGGATTTTACCCACAGTAGAGGTTAAGCTTACTGGCCTATAATTTCCGAGTTCAGTTTTTGTCCCCTTTTTGAATATTGGCACCACATTTGCTATACGCCAGTCCTGTGGTACAGACCCTGTTATTATGGAGTCTTTAAAGATTAAAAATAATGGTCTATCAATGACTGTACTTAATTCCTGCAGTACTCGGGGGTGTATCCCATCCGGGCGAGATTTGTCAATTTTTGTGATTTTTAGACGCCGCCGTACTTCCTGCTGGTTTAAGCAGGTAACATTTAATTGGGAATTTTTATCACTAGTCATATTGGTTGCCATGGGATTTTCTTTTGTAAATACTGATGAAAAAAAGTCATTTAGCATATTGGCTTTTTCCTCATCCTCATCCACCATTTCACCCAGACTATTTTTAAGGGGGCCAACACTATCATTTTTTAGTTTCTTACTATTTATGTAGTTAAAGAATATTTTGGGGTTATTTTTGCTCTCTCTAGCAATGAGTCTCTCTGTCTCAATCTTTGCTGCCTTGATTTGCTTTTTACAGAATTTATTTATTTTTTTGTATTTATTTAATGCCTCCTCACTACCTACTTCCTTTAATTCTCTAAATGCTTTCTTTTTGTCACTTATTGCACCCCTTACAGCTTTATTTAGCCATATCGGTTTCCTCCTATTTCTAGTATGTTTATTCCCATACGGTATATACTGTGCACAGGTCCTATCCAGGATGCTAATAAACGTCTCCCATTTTCTTTGTGTACTTTTATGTCTCAGGATATCGTCCCAGTTAATTGCACCAAGATCCTCTCTCATCCCATCCATGGATGGACATTATCTGCTGCCAGTACTGTGTCTTCCTATAATTTAAAGAAGCTTTAGGTCTTTATCATCTTTCATTCATTCATGACATGTAAGGCGGCACTTCAGCCTGGTATGGCAGTAACTAATGGAGATAACTCTGTGACCCTTTACATTCACATTGAGATAAAGCTGTCTGTGAAGAAGTCCTTTTTTTCCCTTCTATTTCCCGTTACTAATTTTCAGTCAACACCTGTCAGACCAGTGTGTGCTTTCACGGTTCTCTTTTGGCTCATGTTGTTTTTTTTCTCAGACTTGTTCTTAGGTTTATCAGAGGAAACACTTGCACTCACTGGGATGGCCTGCACACCGTGACAGATTAATCCAAGCTGAGTGAACTTCCTTCATAGAGAGCACACTAATTATTATGAAGGCACTTAAAACACAATGAAAGCTGACATCTGACAGACTATTTTCTGCCAACTCCACATTGTCTTACTGTCAGGCCTTGTCAGTTCCCAGCCTTAATTACATCCTGTTTACAAACATTAGGACCGACTTCAGATGAAGACTTAACAAAGGTTGATGAAGGTCAGGGTCACGTCACAAGGATGTTATCTGTCTGTGTTCCCTTACTGAATAACAGGAGGAGGCATGCACAGGAATTAATATAGAAGATAGGTTTCAGAAAATGTTCTGAGGTCACTAAACATCTTATCACTTTTCAGATACTTATCAGTCTAGAAATGTATTGGATGGCGGCCAAATGATCAGAGTGTAAGCCAACTGAGGCTGATTGGTGGGTATTACATAGAGGTCTTGTTGTTCCTAAAGGAAAAGAACACTCAAGGATTTGATTACACAACTCAAACATCCCTGTTCTAAAACCACAGCGGAGTCTACGATGATGAACTCATGCAACTGAAGTCATGTCAGGATTACTAGGTGTCATTAAAACAATGTTCTACTGAGTGTGATGGGTGAAATAAAGCTATCACAGGCACTTCCACCCATTGTAACATCCATGTTTGAACATGCTCTTACTACCTGTGCCTAGTTTGCTAGAGGGCACCACACTAAAGCGTGTTTTAATTTAACTTTTGATAGCTGGGACTTGTTGTCTCTTCTCCCAATTAATCTTTGTTTTACAGCATAGTCAGGAATCCCCCTTTTTAAACCTTAATTAACCAGTCTCTGCCTGCCAGTTATAGGTTCCACTTATTCTGCTTCACTCATACTTCCTAGTTCTGACAATTTCCTGCTTCACTCATGCTTCCTAGTTCCTGTTTTTTTCCAGTCCCTGACCCTGTGATTTTTCTACCCAATTGCCTCTCAGTTTTGTTCATGACTTCAACCTCCAGATTCTGACCTGGATTTCTGACTTTTTTCTGCCAACCTGCTCCACCGGTCTACAATCAATCCAAGTCCAGATCCCTGTTTGGGGGTTAAAGAATGAAGAACAGGGTTCCCATTGGACTTTTTAGATTACGTAGTTTGCACAAAGCCTGTCTATGGAAACCCTATTAGGGGTTGCCAGCCTGACAGTGTTTTGTTATATCCATGCTTGCAAGAAATTAGAGAAGCTCGCAAATTACTAAAAGGAAAACTGTCAGTAGGATCAACTCTCCTAAGCCATCTATATGGACACTCCAGTCATAGGAAGCTGAATAAAATTAAACCTTGATACCTTGCTATCGGGTGTCTTATTCCAGAGAAATCATCGTTTATCTAAAATGTAAATGAGCTGTTCAGGAGTCAGGACTATGGGCCGGACACTGATTTCCATTAGAATCTGCCTCCAGGGATTATTTAAAATAAAAGAAACCAGTATAATGTGTAAAGGCTGCTCTCCTGATCTCACTGCTGAATTATGTGTGTGACGCATCTGCAGATTCCTCTCAGTGCTTGAGCTTCCATCTCACAAACAGCCAGAGTTGCAAAATTATTACAATACAGCAGAGCTCTGACAGCTGCTGCAAATGTGTTTGTAAGAAGAAAAAGTTCAGTTCTACTATTCTGTGTTATTTACATGTCTAACACTAGTAATGCCCCTTTAATTTAAAATAATCTCTGGGGGCAGATTCTTATGCAGATCAGGTTCCTCCCCATAGCCTGGAACAACTCATTTACACATAAGAAAAACATGAATTTCTCTGGAATAAACATCACATTGTAGATATCAGTGTATAATTTTATGCAGCTTTCTATGACCTGCATGTCCCTATAGACGGCTTAGGAGGGTTGCTCCTACTGACAGATTCCCTTTAATGGTAGTTCCATACTTCCATTAATATGTAGGAAACATTTATTCTAAAGGTCTTGTTCACTCAATGCACAGTATAGTGATACTGTACCCTTTCCTTTGTATACGTGATCAATTTAAGATAAGTGAGACTGACACCCAACACCTCAACTGTTCAGTTGTTATCATCTTTGTCAGTGGCCAGATGCAAATAGAGCATGGAGCAAAACAGCAGAGTTCTGTACACTGTATAGTAGCTAATGACAGATACTCCTGGGTAGTGCTCTGCTCCATGTACTGTTTACATCCAGCCACCGCCAGACCAGGTGACCGCTCATCAGTGTGATGCCAGGTGTCGGACCCCTGATGGGCTTATATTGATGATTAATTACTATGTCTTTAAAAATGTGCAAATATTGGGTAATATTTTTTATAAAGTGTACAAAAAAATTATGCAACATAACAGAGATTTCTGAAAAGGTGAAATTTGTTTTTTTTGACCCATCAAAGATAATGATCCAGTGTAGCTCGCATCTTTTACACATAGCATGTGAATTTCCACTTTTAACTAAGACATTATTCCTAAATCAGTCAATGAAAAATACCCTAGTGGTATGTGATTGTAAACTCACCTTCACCTCAGGTTGTCTTCTGCTTGAATTTTTGGACCAATTATTGTTCCAGAGTCTTTAATGTAGATAACTTGGGGTCACTTGTTCAGCCAACAGCTATTCCACTTGACCCACCACCCAACCATACATATGCCTATCTTAGCCAAATATGCATTTTCTCTCATGAGTGATAGGATAGTAAGCTGCTGCCAGTAACCTATTGTTGTTTATCACTGTTAAAAATAAAATGTTCAGCCATATTAAAATCCAATGTGCCTCACACAGTTTCCTGGAATATTTACCACTGGGGAAGAGTTGACCGGTCCCTATAGCATTGTCAGGTTCACCTGACATTCATCTAATTTGTGTGCCCCTAACAAGCCCATTGTAAGATCCATTAGTGGACTATCCCAGCTTTGGATCTACACTCCCTGACAGAAGTTATCAGTTATCCATGATATGTAAATAAAAGCTTATAACCTGACGTTAAATTCATCTATTGGTTGAATAAATTATTCTTTTGAAAGCTGAAACCCTCCAAAATGTTGTTTAGGTTGAGAAAATAAATTGGCATCAATGCAGAAATATTGATCAGTTAATAGACACAGAATGGTCAGATTTTGGCAAGACAAAAGTTTTGTCGCTCACAGAAAGTAATGTGATATTCAAACAAATAATTAACTTAAAATACAAATATATGTTGCATAACATTGGTGAATGAAGTTGTGGTACTATTAGAGTCATATTTAATATTTTGTGTGACTTCCATGAGCTTGAAGGACTGCATCCATGCGGTTCAAACAATGATTCATACAATTTATTAATGAAGTCATCAAGAATAGCAAAGAATGCAGTCTTACATGCCTCCCAGAGTTCATCTAGATTCTTTGGTTTTGTCTTCCAAGCTTCCTCTTTCATCCTACCCCAAACATGCTCGATGATGTTCATGTCTGGTGACTGGGCTGGCCAGTCCTTGAGCACCTTCATCTTTTTTGCCTGGAGGAACTTTGTTGTAGAGATGGATGTATGAGATGGAGCACCATCCTGCTGCAGAATTTGACCCCTTTTATGATTTGGAATATAAGAGGTAGCTAATACTTCTTGATATTTTAAGCTATTGATATTGCCTTCCACCTTGCAAATGTTTCGCACACCCCCATACTGAATGTAACCCCAGACCATGATCTCTCCACCACCAAATTTAACTGTTTTCTGGGCGTATTTTGGATCCATACGGGCTCCAGTACGTCTCCTGCAGTATTTGCGGTGGCTGTGGTGTAATTCTACAGAAGATTCATCAGAGAAATCCACCTTCTGCCACTTTTCCAGCATCCATCTGTTTAGCAGGCTGTGGGACTTTACAAATGCCACATGGTTTTTTATTTGCCTTTTATTTAGTGCTGGCTTCTGGGCACTGATATGACCATGGAGTCCATTTCGAGACAGAATACTACAAACTGTTCTAGTTGACACAGGGACTAGAGGTGACCAGGCCTCTTGGAGCTCTGCTGCTGTGGAAGAGGGGCTTGCTTTGGATTTTCTAACCAACAAACGCTCCTCCTGAGCAGTTGTCTTGCGGGGTCTGCTGGACCTGGGCTTGTCAAGCACATCTCCAATCTCTTCAAATCTTTTTTTAATTCTTTGTACTTGACGCTGAGACACATTAAAGGTGCCAGCCACCTCTGCAGTGGATCTGGTCTTCAGCCTCTTGATAATTCAGGCTTTGGTTGCAGGGTGGATTTTTGGCATGTTGTCAGAGCTCAAGTTGCAGTTCAAGTGAAGGTCTGGGGTGCTGGGTTTCTTTTTATACACACACACTAATTAACCGATTATTTACTGAGCACAGATGAGGATGTAAACTAGGATTGGGTGCATTATATGACCAGGCAACAAGACTTTTGTTTTGCCAAAATCTGACCCTTCTGTGTCCATTAACTGATCAATATTTCTGCATTGATGCCAATTTATTTTCTTAACCTAAACCACATTTCGGAGGGTTTCAGCTTCCAAAAGAATAATTTATACAACCAATGGATGAATTTAACGTCAGGTTATAAGCTTTTATTTACATAACATGGATAAGCGACATAACTTCTGTCAGGGAGTGTATGCCATGGTAAAATGATGATTAATATCAAAGTGACTGATATGAGAAATAATATAAAGACTTAGCTACATTCTAAGGGCCTGTAATGTCTAGAACTAGTTGTGAAAGCTCATCATAAAGTATAATAATTTTTAAGTTCTAGCATAAAATTATATTTTCTGCCAAAGGCATGAGCATTTCTGTGGTGCAACATTACCTGCATTCCTTTCTCCATCGTTCCTTTATTTTTTGTTTTACTGTGCTTTTTTTTAGACATCCCTTACAGTGGAAATAGGAAAAAGTGCCTCATCTTCAGACTGACAGCCAGACTGACACTCTTGATCCATCCTTATTCCAAAACTAATAGAAACAACACTTTGCTCAATGGGAAATCAGTTTGCTGCCTCGAAAGAAAAATAGAAGATTGTTTGTCCAGTTAAAAATAACAAGTGCTAGAATCAGTAACAAAGTATTTTCCTCTCTGTCTTTTCTGTCGTTCCGAACTTGACAGCTGCACTTTTAGTTTTCATCACTGCTGGTTTATTCTCACAGTTTAATCAAATACCAATAGAGAGCGATGTAAAATACATATGGTAATTGTAATCATTTGTAAAACAGACAATTATAAATCGCCAAAGTCATTAAATTAAGTATCCAAATGTGCGCACATTTTGGTACAACCATTCCGTTTCTTATTTTTGTCACCTTGAACTATTGTATCTCTTGATATATCTACTATGTTTAGAATATGGGGACTTGTAACATTAATGATGTAAAGTGAGTGAATATATTAGCCACAACTTACACAAAGAAATTTTCGGATGGACAATCAAGGTTCAAAATCAAGAAAAACAAAACAAAAAAAACCTTGTACTTAGCAGATACTAGATAAAACTATATTTTTTATTGTTCATTTTAAAATACTGAACACACTCAACATACAGACAACCGTGCTTGGCTAAAAGATGCCCCTCACACTGTGCATATTCTAAATTTTCCCTGCCTGTGCAGCGGAGGTTGGCACCCTAAGATTATTTGAGATAGGCGCCCCCGCTCAACGGCGGCTGACCCTCTTACTCCTGTTCAGCCCCTAATAATAATGTGATACAGTTAAACTCCAATCTGGCACGACAGGAAAAAATGAAAGGGACAATGATTGCCTTTGAAAGTTAATCATCCATGGCAATCATTAGACAGTGTGAGGTAGGGTGAATAACAAACTTAATTAAAGTGCAAAAAAGTGCATAACACACAGAGTACCTCTCTGTAACTGTTCCCTGCTCTAGCAGCCTACCTAACTGTGGGGGTTGGCACCCTACTGTACAGCGGAAATGGCGCCCCCACTCCTCGGCGGCTCACCCTAACAGTGGCCCTATAGATAGACTGTATGTAACTTGGTGGGCATTTAACCAATTTACAACCACAGTTATAGATACAAGGTAGATTTCATCTGCTACATTAAAGATGAACGCAGTCTAAATAAACACTGCGCAATCATACTATAATATAAGATAAAAAGATGGCAGTTAAGCCAAATGGGGTACTCATCGTTTGTGATGCCTTGAGGCATGAGGAGTTTGTCCTCAAAACATCACAAATGATGAGTCAGCCGCCGTTGAGCAGGGGCGCCTATCTCGAATAATCTTAGGGTGCCAACCTCCGCTGCACAGGCAGGGAAAATTTAGAATATGCACAGTGTGAGGGGTATCTTTTAGCCAAGCACGGTTGTCTGTATGGTGAGTGTGTTCAGTATTTTAAAGTGAACAATAAAAAATATAGTTTTATCTAGTATCTGCTAAGTACAAGGTTTTTTTTGTTTTGTTTTTCTTGAATATATTAGCCAGCAAAATTAGTTCTAATTACATCAAATTTATCAAAGTGCAGCCCATAACATAATATATTTAGACACTTTTATCTTCCTTACATCACCTCATAAATAGTCTAGATTAATACCAGTATTTTATCACGAAAATGGTTCCCATCAATCTACAGAGCTCTAGCCAGGAATACTTTTGTAATAGACCTCTCAGCAGTCTCTGCATTAGTGACCAATAGGCTGTCACCTACAAACTTTAAATTCATGACTCAATTGCATACAGCCACTTTTGATTATTTATGTCTGTGTCCAACTTAGGAATACTATAAGTTATGTATTCTTAAAAGGAAACTCCCTTTCACATATAGAACACACATATGGTCAGTTTCATGTGTCGCAATTTCATGGTTCTAGTTCAAACTGCTATTCTTGGGCCAGCCAAGGGTCTCTTGAATTGTGAGGCTCGCTCAAGGCAATCCACAACACCAAGAAAGTGATAGTGTGTATATAGTCCAAGTTATAATTCATAAGTAACCAAGCCACATATAAATATAATGCATATTGCAATAGTCTGAATAAGTGAAATGGCACTCAAGTCAACCATCAAGTTAAAATCACTGCATATAGGAACCATAATTGCAAGAGATGATGTAAAAGAAACCTCCCAAAGACAATAAAAACATTTCATAATACCCGAGAAAAGTGTATAATGATCTACAGGAAGGTTCACTGTCCTTAGTGAAGCAATGACTTAGGGTTTAGTATTGAATAACTGGTGGTCCATAAAAAGATTTTTAATATCTTTTACAGTGGCTCAGTGGTTAGCACTGTTGCTTTGCAGCACTGGGGTACTGGGTTTAAGTCTTACCAAGAGCAACATCAACAGGGAATTGCATGTTGTCCCCGGCTTGAGTGGCTTTCCTCCACATACACCAGGTTCCTCATACACTCGAAAGACATACTGATAAGGAATTTAGATTGTAAGCCCCAATGCAGACAGTAATGATGTCTATAAAGCAATGTGTTATATGATGGAGTTATATAATCAAGTAAAATAAATATTACTTGTTGGTCCACCATAGCCATATTGTTAAATAATAGAAGTTAAAGGGGTTCCCCATTGCTTTTTATTGTTGATCTATTTTTAGGATAGGCTATCAATATCTGAACGGTGGGTTTGTGACACCCGAAAATTAGTTGTTACCGGCACCGGCGTGAAGTTCTCAGATTCAGCATAATTCCTGGCATCATCCAAGAACTTGTAGCCGATGTTCTTAACAGCTGATCGGCAGGGGTGCTCGGGTGTCGCACTTTCATCTACCAGATATTGATAACCTGTCCTAAGGAAATGCCTTCAGTATAAAGTAGTGGCCAACCTCTTTACATTTTTCAAAACTGGATAAAAAAACTACTAATCAGATAACATTCAGAGGTGTTCAGACAGCTTGTGTCCCATGCCACTTGTTAAAAGCAAATACTGTACACCTTTGTTGAACTCCTATATTGATTCAGAATTTACCTCGCCCTGCTTTCTACATCTTGATTTATCACAAGCATTTACCTCCAAATGCATGAATAACATGAATCTTTTTTATTCTTTTTTAATAAAGCAACTGGTGTTTCTATAGTTAATGCTATAGGTGTGACATCATCCAATGATCATTCAAACGTTGTAAGATTAATAAAAGGGTTGTTCCCCTACTTGACTCCTCCTGTTCCCCCACATTTTTCCTTGTCCTCCCCAACTGTTTCTTCAGTTCGTCTACTGTTGGGAACATCAAGTCACCAATGCAGCCAATCAACAGCCACAGAGTGGCTGATGATGTCACCTAACATCCTCCCCTAAAAGCAAGACGTTTGGCGAGAATGTAGTGAGCATTTTTTTTACTTTCAGACCACCACCAACCTATCCATACAGCAAAATATAGGAATGGACAGTCCCTTAAATTTTAAAATTGTTGTTACTACAAAAGATGAGCAAAAAGAAGGCTGAAATACAATTTTCCTAATAGAAATTAAATATTACTGAATATTAAATGCTCCTAACACCTAGGGTTGAACTTTAAACCATAAAATGTATTTGCCAGTCAAATTCTGAAAAATGAGTTTTCTGTCACTGGCAGTGAGCTACTAATTTTATTACAAACAGAAAAATTTAATGAAATTTCTGCTTTAAAAAAAGGAAAAGAAAAACACTTTATTCTGATGTTAAATATGTCTTGAGGATATCATCAGAGATTAGCGACCAGCATCATTAAAACGGCTCATTATATTACAAATACCCCACTGTGTTTCTTCATCCACAGAGCGGAATGGACAGGAGAGATAATAGTCCTGAGAGATGATGGCAATTTAATTCTTTGGAAAAAAGCATTTCACTATAAACATTCTGTACAAGTGTCATCACAACTGAATACATTGTGCAAACAAGGCTTTGTATCACAATCTTTGCTTAACTGTTACCGTTCTGCCATGGATATTAACCCATTTATTCATGCAATACATGGTTAGAAAAAAGAACATAAATCAAAACCATAGTGCCCACAAAGCAAAATTCTATTAGTATTATATATTTGTATTTAAGGTTGCATCGTAAAAAGAAATAATAATAATTTGTATAGGAATATGAAAACACATAGTATACAAAAATGTCATATTATTTAGAGATGAACAAACCTAAACTGACACTTCTTGTCCGGTGCTGATGTATGAACCCGGACCTCTGCTTGTGTTAGTGCAGCTTTCTGATTGAGAGAGAGAGTTCTACGGGCTTTGGGTTTGGGTCCATGATCAGGTAGAGTTATGAATGACTCACAGTTTTTTGTGGTAGTCAAGTACACACTATTTGAAACCAATTCACCACAGTTGCTGTACTTTGAAAATATATTAAAATGTAACCTTTAATTAAAATGTAAAATACACAAAAATATACAAAAGACACACACCCGTTTTAGTATAAAACCTATGGGGACATAGTCTTATCTCTGTTCAATCTCTATATCTTTCTACTACCTTACAGCAGAGGTTGGCAACCTAGACTCTCCGGCGGATGACCATTCTTTCCCTATTGCACCCTGCTAAAAGGGGGATCAGAAATGTTGATCAAGGAAAAGTGCTAGTGCTGCTATTAATATATACCATATGTGACCAGTTAGATTAAATAGAGGAAAAATAAAACAGATATGAAATTCCAAAAGAACAAAGGTGCTGATACAATGTTGATTGGGAAGAACTCTCTCATTAACATATAGTAAATACCAAAAAATCATACCCTGTTGGTATCAATATAAATCCACACACCATACAGTATCTAAGTGGAGAAAGAGTAATTGAGTACATCAGACCATGGCAGACCCAGTTTGGTCAGTATAGAGACAGAGTCTAATCCCTGTTCAATCTTGTAATCTTTCCCCAGCCTTGCAGCGGACGTTGGCACCCTAGACTTGCACAGATGGCGCCCCTACTCATCGACAACTGACCCTTCTTTCCCTGTTGTGCCCTGTTAGGGGAATGGGGGATCAGAAATGTTGGTCATAAAAATGTTAGTGCGGCTACAATATATCATATGTAACCAGTTAGTGTTAAGGATAAGGACAATAACACAAGATATGTACTTATTACTTATTTATAATAATAATAATTTTATTTATATAGTGCCAACATATTCTTTACATTATAGAGGGAACTTGTACATACAATAGACAATACAGCATAACAATAATCACATTGATCAAAACAGATACCAGGAGGAATGAGGGCCTGCTCACAAGCTTACAATCTATGAGGAAATAGGGGAGACACGAGAGGTGGAGGGTAACAATTGCTTTCGTTGTTTGGACCAGCCATAGTGTAAGGATCGGGTGTTCATGTAATGCTGCATGAACCGGTTATCAGGCTAAGTGTGTAGCAGTACAAACACAGAGGGCTATTAACTGTATAAAGTGTATGAGAACATGATGCGAGGAACCTGATTATGGTTTAAGTTTTTTGAATGGGCCACACAGGGATAGTTAGATAATGCATTGAGGTGGTAGGCCAGTCTGAAAAAATGTGTTTTTAGGGCACGCTTAAAACTGTGGGGATTGGGGATTAATCGTGTTAACCTGGGTAGTGCATTCCAAAGAATTGGTGCAGCGTGTGAAAAGTCTTGGAGACGGGAGTGGTAGGTTCTAATTATTGAGGATGTTAACCTCAGGTCATTATCAGAATGGAGAGCACGTGTAGGGTGGTAGGCTGGGACCAGGGAGGAGATGTAGGGTGGGGCTGAGCCATGGAGCGCTTTGTGGATGATGGTAATAAGTTTGTACTGGATTCTGGAGTGGATGGGTAGCCAGTGTAATGACTGGCACAAGGCAGAGGCATCGGTGTAACAATTGGTGAGGACTATGATCCTGGCTGCAGCATTCAGGACAGATTGGAGAGGGGAGACTTTCATTAGAGGGAGGCCAATTAGTAGAGAATTACAATAGTCCAGACGAGAATGAATAAGAGAAACAGAGTTTTTGCAGAGTCAAAAGTTAGAAAAGGTCGAATTCTAGAAATGTTTTTGAGGTGCAGATAACAAGAGTGAGCCAGTGATCGGATGTGGGGGTGAGATAAAGCTCGGAATCAAGTATGACCCCAAGGCAGCGGGCATGTTGCTTGGGAGTAATGGTGGAACCACACACGGAGATGGCAATGTCAGGCAAAGGTAGGTTAGTAGAGGGAGAAAACACCTTCTCATTAACATATAGTAAGTATCAATGGCCAAAAATTTATATCCAATTGCTATTAATATAAAACAATATACCCTATAGTAATTGTAACGGGAGTGGTGGAACTACTGTGCGGTGGTCGGAGGAGAGCCTGGAGGGAAATGACTAGGTGAGCAACTGACTCTTCACTAGAGCCCCTTATGATGGGGCTAAGCTTGGCTCCCACCAAATACCAGGTGCTACTCTATTACAGACCTCAGACGCACGGCAGCTGACCCCCAAGGGCTGTTAGCTGGAATGGCCTGTTAGAGTACAGCAGATACAGGCAGGCATGGCAGGAACACAGGAACCCCAGGTGCAAATGAATATGGCTGGTATGCAGATAAGCACTGGTAGGTGTAGGCAGGTTCGGCTAGTATACAGATTGGCACAGCAGGTCCAGGCATGTCTGGCTAATATACAGATTGGCACGGCAGGTGCAGGTGGGTCTGGCTGATATACAGACTAGCATGGCAGGTGCTGATGGTTCCAGCTAAACTACAGACTGACAAGGCAGGTACTAGCAAGGACTGACAGGAACAAGGCAAGAACCAGCAGGCAGGGTAAGGGATGGGTAGATACTAGTGGAACTTGCAAGTACCAATGGACAGGGACCTGAGAAATAGCAAGCATGCTGGAAACAAACTAACAACATTGCACATGCACTTCCATGAAGGTGGAGGGGCTTTAAATAATAAGTGTGCCCCAGTAATTGGCCGGTGAAAGTTTAGGACAGCACACAAGTCCAAAACACAGAGCCAAGGAATCTGCACCATGCACAGACCCCAGGCGGCATACAAAGAGGAAGGAGGAGGAAGTGTGGGACGGGGAAGGGGGCCGCTGCAGTTAGTGAGTCAGAATCCCTGCCGGGGAAGGGGAGAAGCATGCTGGGATGTCGGTGCTACAGTATCTTAGTGGACAGAGAATAACATACCTTGTTTGCTTGGTCAAACCTATGTTTTTGTAGATAAACTCACAGGCAAGGCAACCCAGTTTGGTCAGCCAGACCTAGGATCTCAAAAGTACACATTGCAAGACAACCAAAGGAATTCCATAAAATGCTGGATTAGCATTCAATCAGTTGAACACAGAGATTCCCCCATGTATAGTCTCAGATGGAAATCACTGCCATGACTAAAAAAAGCTCATTACCATAATAATAATAATAATAATTTTTATTTATATAGCGCCAACATATTCCGCAGCGCTTTACAACTTATAGAGGGGACTTGTACTGACAATAGACATTACAGCATAACAGAAATCACAGTTCAAAATAGATACCAGGAGGAATGAGGGCCCTGCTCGTAAGCTTACAAACTATAAGGAAAAGGGGAGACACGAGAGGTGGATGGTAACAATTGCTTTAGTTATTTGGACCAGCCATAGTGTAAGGCTCGGGTGTTCATGTAAAGCTGCATGAACCAGTTAACTGCCTAAGTGTGTAACAGTACAGACACAGAGGGCTATTAACTGCATAAAGTGTATGAGAACATGATTGCGAGGAACCTGATTTTGTTTTGGTTTTTTTTGAATGGGCCACACAGGGATGGTTAGGTTAATGCATTGAGGCGGTAGGCCAGTCTGAACAAATGAGTTTTTAGGGCACGCTTAAAACTGTGGGGATTGGGGATTAATCGTATTAAACTAGGTAATGCATTCCAAAGAATCGGCGCAGCTCATGTAAAGTCTTGGAGATGGGAGTGGGAGATTCTGATTATTGAGGATGCTAACCTGAGGTCATTAGTGGAGCGGAGGACACGGGTAGGGTGGTAGACTGAGACCAGAGAGGAGATGTACCATATAATAAACTCAACGCGTTTTCTCAAGGTTGATCAGGAGTGATGAATCAGGTAATATAATCTGAGCAAAAAAATATGTACTTAGTAACTTAGGTGGTCAAATGTAGAAACACCATGTGATAACACCCCTACAGCTGTAGAGAGTGTGTACCCGTCAAACCCTAATATCCACAGGTCCGCTAATCCCTAATAGTAATGAACACCGACAATTGAATGCTGCATTTAATATTCTGATTCTGGATAACGGTAGATTGCAATGGTTTTTAATCTATGGCTGATCAGCCAAGAAAATTGATGACATATAGAACAGCTATGACATCAATGTCTTAGCAGTTATAGTGGACCCAATGCGACTTTCAATAATTCAAATATCGGTAAATGAAGAAGGTAAGGAACACAAATTCCTTTTAGTGATACTATAATAAAATGACATATTTTCAAGATACCCTCATGATCAAGAGTAAAATCACTTTAATGACTTAAAGGGAAGGTCTGAAGCACAAACTAATTTTAATCATAAATCACTATCTATTTATTGTCATAATCTAATCTTTTTTTCTTATACGCTTAAATTAAAAATTCTTTATCCTTCCCTCACTACCCTATTTAACTGTTTTATTTTTTTTCTTATCACTTCCTCTTTGATGATGCTTTGTTTGAGAATCCCAGTGCAAGCTAGGATATCTAAACAAAGTGTCTTCAGGGGGCAGAGGCTGCGATCACTGCCTCAGTCTCTACCCCTTCCCTGAAAAAAGTGTAAAAGTGACTTGCATTTCAGGGGCTGGGCTAGTCACTGCTCTACTGGACATGCATTGGTTTTCCTTTCTGATGTATGCTAAGTAGATTGTTATCTGTTCTTCTTAGTGCACAGTGACAATGCGCTTTCTCGCCTAAGGAATTTTTAGGATTGAATTAGGATTTTAAGGTACCTTCACACTCAGCAACTTTACAACGAGAACGACAACGATCCGTGACGTTGCAGCATCCTGGATAGCGATCTCGTTGTGTTTGACACGCAGCAGCGATCTGGATCCCGTTGTGCCATCGCTGGTCGGAGCTAGAAGTCCAGAACTTTATTTGGTCGTCAGGTCAGCGTGTATCGTCATGTTTGACAGCAAAAGCAATGGTGTCAGCAATGTTTTACATGGAGCTAACGACCTGTGAGAATGATAAGTGAGTCACCGTTACGTCACAGGATCGCTCCTGCATCGTTGTGGAGCTGCTGTGTTTGACGTCTCTACAGCGACCTAAACAGCGATGCTGCAGCGATCGGCTCATTGTCTATATCGATGCAGCGTCGCTGAGTGTGACGGTACCTTTAGGTATTTAGGATTCAAATTTCCATAGCTGTAGAGAAAGATATGCATCCAAAACTCATACATTGATTTAATGCCGTTAGGCAAAAATTTAGAAAACAGATCATGAGTTTCTTAGTTTAACACTCGGATCAGACTGTATGAAGCCCATTACCACGTCACGGTGAACCTCTCAGTGGGTCCCTAACTTTTTTCTAGCTTCAAAAGTGCAGTGCCATGCACCAACCTCTGTCGGGCAACCTAGTGCTTCACAGCACTCATGTTGCAAGGCTGAGTCCACATGATTCCAAGCCACACAATCCCACAGGCACAAAACCTCAGCAACAATGGCCACCACACAGCATAAACATCAAGTGAAAGAAACAGGAAAACTCACCTTCCACACGTTCTCAGACTTTGAACTGAGAGCAAAAATAGGCAGAACACCTCTTGCAGTCTCCTGCTAAATAAAAAACACCTGGGTTAAATGGGAGGAGTGCTGGTCCAAGAAAAACAAAAAATGAGAGGATAGACCATGCAATATATCAAAGCTGTAGAGAAAGACATGGCCGCACATACAAAAATCATACATTAATCTAATGCCAACTTGCGGTCCATGTCTTTTTCTTACAATTATGGCATATTGCATACTATCCCCTCCGTTTTATTGTTTTGCTTGGACCAACACTCTTCTCATTTGACCAAAGTCTTTTTAACTAGGAGGAGACTGCGAGAGGAGTTTTGCCTATTTCTGCTTTCAGCAAATAGTTTGAGAACATGTAGACGGTCTTTTTGTCAGCTCCTTTCACTATGTGTTGGTATTGTGTGGTGTCCATTGTTGTTGTAGTGATGTGCCTGTTGGGTGGAGTGGCCTGGAACTGTGGGGGCTTTGTCTTGCAGGATAAGTTCTGTTGGGCACCAGAACGCTTCCCTTGCTGGTGCGCTGTCATTTCGACGGTGGTCAGTGCATGGCACCAGACCTATTAGGATAGAAATTAGAGACCCACTGAGTGGCTCACCATGACATGGAAGTGGGCTTCATACAGTCTAATCAGAATGTTAAACTAAGAATCTCACATTCCTCATATTCAGTTTTTTTAATTTAATGCGTGACTTTTGGGTGCGCAGTTCATTTCTTTTTTTGCAGTTACAGGATTAAAATTAATTTGTGTTTCGGACCACCTATTTAATAAGTTACCGGTACTAATTATTTCTGAGACAGGATCTTACTATGACCCTATTGAATGGAGAGATCTGTTTCAATCCATAGAAACACTCATTAGTCAAGGTGGAAAAAAATATGTTTTTAGATAGAAATGTTTAGATATTAACCTGACATACAGGCACCCTATATTTATGTTCCCATTTATGTAAGTCTATAGTAGATAGATTCCACACTATAAGTTCCATTGCATTTGTACAGGCTGCTATGCTTAGAGTTAAGTCCTTGGATCCAAATGGAAGTCTCTGTAATCCTGGGTTGGCTTGCAATAGAGAGCAACTATAAAGAATGGCTTTGGGGGGGTTGTATTGTTTTTCTCACAAATATCTCTGTGCTCTTTAAGGGTCCATTACACCAAAAGCCTACCAAGACATACTAGCAATATAAAATAGATCTCTTATGAAAACTGCTATTACTTTTTAAAAGGAATGCAGAGTAAGACACAAAATATTAAGCATAGTTGTTTCGAAAAGTGGATTATTGCATAGTATAAAATCCCACGGCTGGATTCATTTTTCATAGTGTTTCACTTATTGCACAGTACGACAAGTTTTGGATTAAATGTGCTTATTTGCAGTCTAGCTACCACCACAGGTCTATACAATAACATCATAATGGAAGAAAAATCAGTGTAAACAATACCCTAGAGATAGTCCTGGCTAAGACGTATGTGAATAGAAGCCAGCTCTGTGCTTTCCTTTACTACATCATAACATTTTGCCTCCATATGGATAAGATGAGGCTCCACGGAAAGCAGGTTGATGGAAATTACTAATCGTTAACACATTAGCTAATTGTTATGATTAATCCTTAACAGTTTGTGTCTAGTAATCCAAATTTCTTCCGGTCTGGGTAAAGATGCTTTATTGCAACAAGTGCTGTGAAAACACCAGAACAATACTATTCTAATCTCCGAGATCTCTTCATCTAATAGTTGCCTTAAAAACAAGCTCTTGAAGCATAGACATTCTTCACAAAAAAATATCCGCCATGGTCACCCACCCTTTCTGTCAGCTCCATGTCATCTGCTCTTATCATTAATCATCTGTTTTAACAAATAAAGTACTCTTTGGAAAAACGATTCTGAGCCAATCATAATAAAGCTAATAAACCCATAATTGTCTTCTGACAATCTGCCTTGCGTGGAATCCAAGATAATGAGAACTTTCACTGCTAACCCTTTCTCTTCCGAAACAGTTTAGTGTCGTTAGTTATATATCAAAGCAAGAACTGCTACATTGAGGGTTATTGAGGTCTGCAATGCCAATTCATATTAGAAATAACTGCGTATCAGTGACACTCAAAGGAAATACCTAAGTGTTGACATTTCAAAAGCCCTGTCTAGGTTCGGAGTCTCCCAAAATATGCATAAAACAGGAAATAAAGCCCATGGCATGGATACAAGTTCTCTTAAAGGAAATGTATCGCGTACCAGAGACAATTCTTTAAAAAACATTGCCTGTTCCTGCAAATAAGGAACATCTGTCAACAGAGTGCAATTAATTAATCAAATTATTTTGGTAATGAAGAATTTCTGCAATTTGTGAAAACATCTAATGGAAAAGCGAAATATCTACAATGTGATGAAAGCTTTACTTTGTTTTACTGTTAATAAATATAACAGTGATTGTATTATAGCTAGCAGTGCACGCTACGTTCTGCCCAGCAATGCTAACAGCTTTACAATCAGCAGTGTTCTTCAGATTATTCCATCTATGGACCATTACACCCACCATCGCTTGCCAAATTACACAGCAAGCCTAATATTCTATTTATAACACTACCTAATACTCATTGCATGCTGCAATGGATTATATGTACATTTGCATGTCGTTACACTGTACTCGGCAGGGTTCATCAATGTACACTAAGCTGTTTAGACGTAAGGCTTCTCTAGACAATCCCACCACCTTGGGATGTACTGTAGTTTGTTCTTGTGCCTCTCTACTAAGCACAGTTCAAGCTAAAGGCCTGTAGACACATAAAGGTGTCACTGTTATTCCTTCCTTGAAAAACTGTGCTAAATTGTGACAATGATTTATATGAGTAGGGTTTAAATCTGATATTTTAGTATAAAGTAGATTAAGCAGTAACTTAATGTAAACCTGACACTATACATCATCTAGACGACCACAAGAGCAATAATGCAAAGTTTGTATCTTCTACAAAACAGAAAGTTGGTGAAGTGTCCGAGAAAGAAAGTACTGGAATCTGACTGTTTCAATTATGATTAAACGGTTTCTCCAGTCTAAAACTGCAAGTCTGCAGTCACTTTATGTGACTGTGACTGCAGACTTGTAAATCCTCAAATCGCGCACATTGCATGTGGAGCGCCCACAGACGCAGGGCCACGGGGTACTCGGTACCGGGCCTTTCTGTCTCGGTTCTGGGGTTGTCACGGTGGCTAGACCCGGTCTGTGACCCTGCTATAGGGCGTCCAATGAAAGGTGTGATGATGGTGCGTGGTGCAGGTCGCAATGAATAACGAGGACACAGGGTTGCAGTCTCTTTACCTCTTTACTGAAGGCTTCAGGGTCCTCAATCCAGAGTACTGCTAACAGGGCTGCATGAGACCGGCCGGTCCGAAGGCACATCCAGAGTTCCCTTTGCAGGTGGAAATCAGTGCCTACCTTCTAGCGCCTGTGTGTTGTAGTACCTCCCTGCTGAGCACCACGGGATAGTCCTCACAACTGTTGTGTCTGTTTCTGATGTTCTTTCTCACAACTCATATCTGTTCTGATGTTCTTTCTCCGTCCCCCAGATGATGTGACTAGGACGCACCCGTATGACGGGTAGGCCTGGAGTTCTTCCGGGACCCTAGCGTCGCTCCTCTCCCACAATTGCCCCCTATGTCTGCTTAGGTGATTTAGGTGAGACAGCCAATCTATAATCAACTGTCCTGCCACTGTTTGAAGTAATGCTTGGAGCCTAATACTTCCTCGGCGTTCCGGCCACCGGCTACGCACCTCAGTAGGATGTTGCCACGATCTTAAGGCACGACTCCTACTGGTTTATCTCCTTTTTGCTGCGATCTCGTTTCTCACTTCTCCACAATAAACTTCGCTTTGTGTCCTTTCTTAAGATACCGCCGCAATGAAGTGCTGGCGCGGTTCCGTAACGTTCTGTCCTTTTCGCTAGGTCACTGTCAGGATCCCACCCCTGACAGAGACCCCCCTGAATCTTCCCCCCCACAACACCCTCTGCCACAGGATGTTGCCTGGATCCAACCCAGTCAGCTTCTCCGCTAACTTCCTATCCAGCCCCAGTTTTACCCAAGTGTGAGGAGTGGCCTAATACATAGAACCCTTTGCTCCCCCTGGTGGCCAGAGTGTGAAGCATAATGTGTGACAGTGACACCTGGTCAGGTGAACTCTTTAGGTGCCATCAGACGTACCATCACTCCCCTTAGTGGCGGAGCATCAGTACTGTAACGACCAGGACTCTGGGGCGCTGCACATGCTGTGAGGATTCTCCTGTGCCGACGCCGGCAGTCAGCAGTCATGTGACAGTAAGTATGCGATTTGAATACTTCCAGCCGCATTCTCATTAGACTATATTCGGCCTCGCTCAATACACTTGTCTATTCGGCACATGAACACATGTATGCAAATCACGCCCCCTCCTCTCCCTGCGCTGGAGAATCTTCACAGCATGCAGTGCGCACACTGTGACTATTTACAAGTCTGCAGTCACATAGAGTGACTGAAGACTTGTAGTTTTAGACCGGAGAATGCCTTTAAGACATGTACAGTATATAGTTCTTTTCTGTGTCTCATCCCCAAGTTGAACTGAAGACCAACGTCAACTCTAAATAACTGAACGTAATGATTTAGGCTGGGCTACATGGTGACGTTTCATGCCACAGCAATTTTCTGAAAAGACGTGCAGCTTGTCTTCAACATGCAACAATTTTGGAGCTCTTATTTTTGGTGGTCAAGGTTACTAACTAGAAATGGTTAGTCAGTTCACCAGGTTTAAGATTTGTAGTTATTATCTTGCACATTGAGAGAACATCAGCAAAATTACCCACAACATGCACTATCCTGTACAGCAGCACAAAGCAGAGTGAATTTATGAAAATTGGCAAGGTGCATTAAACTTATTAAGATATCTTTGGTTGCACCAGAAAATGAAATGCAGCTGTGAGCCAGCATAGATTGGTCAGTGTTCACCAATTTTCGGAAGCACATTATAGTTAACCCCTTCATGACCCAGCCTATTTTGGCCTTAATGACCTTGCCATTTTTTGCAATTCTGACCAGTGTCCCTTTATGAGGTAATAACTCAGGAACGCTTCAACGGATCCTTGCGGTTCTGAGATTGTTTTTTCGTGACATATTGGGCTTCATGTTAGTGGTAAATTTAGGTCGATAATTTCTGAGTTTATTTGTGAAAAAAACAGAAATTTGGCGAAAATTTTGAAAATTTCGCAATTTTCACATTTTGAATTTTTATTCTGTTAAACCAGAGAGTTATGTGACACAAAATAGTTAATAAATAACATTTCCCACATGTCTACTTTACATCAGCACAATTTTGGAAAGAAATTTTTTTTTTGCTAGGAAGTTATAAGGGTTAAAATTTGACCAGTGATTTCTCATTTTTACAACAAAATTTACAAAACCATTTTTTTTAGGGACCACCTCACATTTGAAGTCAGTTTGAGGGTTCTATATGGCTGAAAATACCCAAAAGTGACACCATTCTAAAAACTGCACCCCTCAAGGTGCTCAAAACCACATTCAAGAAGTTTATTAACCCTTCAGGTGTTTCACAACAGCAGAAGCAACATGGAAGGAAAAAGTGAACATTTAACTTTTTAGTCACAAAAATGATCTTTTAGCAACAATTTTTTTATTTTCCCAAGGGTAAAAGGAGAAACTGGACCACAAAAGTTGTTGTCCAATTTGTCCTGAGTACGTTGATACCTCATATGTGGGGGTATACCACTGTTTGTGGGCACAGCAGGGCTCGGAAGCGAAGGAGCGCCATTTGACTTTTTCAATGAAAAATTGGCTCCAATCTTTAGCGGACACCATGTCGCGTTTGGAGAGCCCCCGTGTGCCTAAACATTGGAGCTCCCCCACAAGTGACCCCATTTTGGAAACTAGACGCCCCAAGGAACTTATCTAGATGCATAGTGAGCACTTTAATCCCCCAGGTGCTTCACAAATTGATCCGTAAAAATGAAAAAGTACTTTTTTTTCACAAAAAAATTTTTTAGCCTCAATTTTTTCATTTTCACATGGGCAACAGGATAAAATAGATCCTAAAATCTGTTGGGCAATTTCTCCTGAGTACGCCGATACCTCATATGTGGGGGTAAACCACTGTTTGGGTGCACGGCAAGGCTCGGAAGGGAAGGCGCGCCATTTGACTTTTTGAATGAAAAATTATCTCCATCGTTAGCGGACACCATGTCGCGTTTGGAGAGACCCTGTGTGCCTAAACATTGAAGCTCCCCCACATGTGACCCCATTTTGGAAACTAGACCCCCCAAGGAACTTATCTAGATGCATAGTGAGCACTTTAAACTCTCAGGTGCTTCACAAATTGATCCGTAAAAAATGAAAAAGTACTTTTTTTTCACAAAAAAAATTTTTTAGCCTCAATTTTTTCATTTTCACATGGGCAACAGGATAAAATGGATCCTAAAATTTGTTGGGCAATTTCTCTTGAGTACGCCGATACCTCATATGTGGGGGTAAACCACTGTTTGGGTGCACGGCAAGGCTTGGAAGGGAAGGCGCGCCATTTGACTTTTTCAATGGAAAATTAGCTCCAATCGTTAGTGGACACCATGTTGCGTTCGGAGAGCCCCTGTGTGCCTAAACATTAGAGCTCCCCTACAAGTGACCCCATTTTGGAAACTAGACCCCCCAAGGAACTAATCTAGATGTATAGTGAGCACTTAAAACCCCCAGGTGCTTCACAGAAGTTTATAACGCAGAGCCATGAAAATAAAAAAATATTTTTCTTTCCTCAAAAATGATTTTTAGCTCGGAGTTTTTTATTTTCCCAAGGATAATAGGAGAAATTGGACCCCAAATGTTGTTGTCCAGTTTGTCCTGAGTACGATGATACCCCATATGTGGGGGTAAACCACTGTTTGGGCGCACGGCAGGGCTCGGAAGGGAAGGCACGCCATTTGGCTTTTTGAATGGAAAATTAGCTCCAATCATTAGCGGACACCATGTCGCGTTTGGAGAGCCCCTGTGTGCCTAAACATTGGAGCTCCCACACAAGTGACCCCATTTTGGAAACTAGACCTCCCAAGGAACTAATCTAGATGTGTGGTGAGCACTTTGAACCCTCAAGTGCTTCACAGAAGTTTATAACGCAGAGCCATGAAAATATAAAATTATTTTTCTTTCCTCAAAAATGATTTTTTAACCCACAATTTTTTATTTTCCCAAGGGTAACAGGAGAAATTGGACCCCAAAAGTTGTTGTGCAGTTTCTCCTGAGTACGCTGATACCCCATATGTGGGGGTAAACCACTGTTTTGGCACACGTCGGGGAGCGGAAGGGAAGTAGTGACGTTTTGAAATGCAGACTTTAATGGAATGCTCTGCAGGCGTCACGTTGCGTTTGCAGAGCCCCTGATGTGCCTAAACAGTAGGAACTCCCCACAATTGACCCCACTTTGGAAACTAGACCCCCAAGGGAACTTATCTAGATGTGTGGTGAGCACTTTGAACCCCCAAGTGCTTCACAGAAATTTATAACGCAGAGACGTGAAAATAAAAAATGTGTTTTCTTTCCTCAAAAATATTTTTTTAGCCCAGAATTTTTTAATTTTCCCAAGGGTAACAGGAAAAATTTGACCCCAAAAGTTGTTGTCCAGTTTCTCCTGAGTACGCTGATACCCCATATGTGGGGGTAAACCACTGTTTGGGCACATGGCGGGGCTCGGAAGGGAAGTAGTGACGATTTGGAATGCAGACTTTGATGGAATGGTCTGCGGGAATCATGTTATGTTTGCAGAGCCCCTGATGTGCCTAAACAGTAGAAACCCCCCACAAGTGACCCCATTTTGGAAACTAGACCCCCCAAGGAACTTATCTAGATGTGTGGTGAGCACGTTCAACCCCCAAGTGCTTCACAGAAGTTTACAACGCAGAGCCGTGAAAATAAAAAATCATTTTTCTTTCCTCAAAAAAGATGTTTTAGCAAGCAATTGTTTATTTTCACAAGGGTAACAGGAGAAATTGGACCCCAATATTTGTTGCCCAGTTTGTTGTGAGTACGCTGGTACCCCATATGTGGGGGTAAACCACTGTTTGGGCGCACGTCAGGGCTCGGAAGGGAAGTAGTGACATTTGAAATGCAGTCTTTGATGGAATGGTCTGCGGGCGTCACGTTGCATTTGCAGAGCCCCTGATGTGCCTAAACAGTAGAAACACCCCACAAGTGACCCCATTTTGGAAACTAGACCCCAAAAGGATCTTATCTAGATGTGTGGTGAGCACTTTCAACCCCCAAGTGTTTCACATAAGTTTATAACGTAGAGCCGTGAAAATAAAAAATAATTGTTCTTTCCTCAAAATTATGTTTTAGCAAGTAATTTTTTATTTTTGCAAGGGTCACAGGAGAAATTGGACCCCAATAGTTGTTGCCCAGTTTGTCCTGAGTACGCTGGTATCCCATATGTGGGGGTAAACCACTGTTTGGGCGCACGTCGGGGCTTGGAAGGGAGGGCGCACCATTTGACTTTTTGAACGCAAGATTGGCTGGAATCATTGGTGGCGCCATGTAGCGTTTGGAGACCCCTGATGTGCCTAAACAGTGGAAACCCCTCAATTCTAACTTCAACACTAACCCCAACACACCCCTAATCCTAATCCCAACTGTAGCCATAACCCTAATCACAACCCTAACCCCAACACACCCCTAACCACAACCCTAACCCCAACACACCCGTAACCCTAAATCCAACCCTAATCCTAACCCTAATCCCAACCCTACCCACAACTGTAACCCCAACACAACCCTAACCCTATCCTTAACCCTAACCACAAGCCTAATCTTAACCCTATTTCCAACCCTAGCCCTAATTCCAACCCTAAGGGTACCGTCTCACATAACGATTTACCAACGATCACGACCAGCGATACGACCTGGCCGTGATCGTTGGAAAGTCATTGTGTGGTCGCTGGGGAGCTGTCACACAGACCGCTCTCCAGCGACCAACGATGCCAAGGTCCCGGGTAACCAGGGTAAACATCGGGTTACTAAGCGCAGGGCCGCGCTTAGTAACCCGATGTTTACCGTGGTTACCAGCGTAAAAGTAAAAAAAAAAAACGTACATACTCACATTTTGGTGTCCTTCAGGTCCCTTGCCGTCTGCTTCCCGCTCTGACTGAGCGCCGCCGTACAGTGAGAGCACAGCACAGCGGTGACGTCACCGCTGCGCTCTGCTCTCACTTTCCGGCCGGCAGACAGTCAGAGCGGGAAGCAGACGGCAAGGGACCTGAAGGACACCGAAATGTGAGTATGTACGTTTTTTGTTTTTTTTTTACTTTTACGCTGGTAACCACGGTAAACATCGAGTTACTAAGCGCGGCCCTGCGCTTAGTAACCCGATGTTTACCCTGGTTACAAGTGAACGCATCGCTGGATAGCTGTCACACACAACGATCCAGCGATGACAGCGGGAGATCCAGCGACGAAAGAAAGTTCCAAACGATCTGCTACGACGTACGATTCTCAGCAGGGTCCCTGATCGCTGCTGCATGTCAGACACAGCGATATCGTATGGATATCGCTGGAACGTCACCGATCGTACCGTCGTAGCGATCAAAGTGCCACTGTGAGACGGTACCCTAACTCTAATTCCAACCCTAACCCTAAGGCTATGTGCCCACTTTGCGGATTCGTGTGAGATTTTTCCGCAGCATTTTTGAAAAATCCGCAGGTAAAAGGCACTGCGTTTTACCTACGGATTTACAGCGGATTTCCAGTGTTTTTTTGTGTGGATTTCACCTGCGGATTCCTATTGAGGAACAGGTGTAAAACGCTGCGGAATCCGCACAAAATTGACATGCTGCGGAAAATACACAGCGTTTCCGCACGGTATTTTCCGCACCATGGGCACAGCAGATTTGGTTTTCCATAGGTGTACATGGTACTGTAAACCTGATGGAAAACTGCTACGAATTCGCAGCGGCCAATCCGCTGCGGATCCGCGGCCGATCCGCTGCGGATTCGCAGCCAAATCCGCACTGTGTGCACATGCCCTAACCCTACCCCTAACCCTACCCCTAATTCTAACCCTAATTCTAACCCTAGTTCTAACCCTAACCCTAGCAGAAAAAAAATATATATATTTTATTTATTTTTATTATTGTCCCTATGGGGGTGATAAAGGGGGGTCATTTACTTTTTTTTATTTTGATCACTGTGATAGGCTATATCGCAGTGATCAAAATACTTCTGAAATGAATCTGCCAGCCGGCAGACTCTGCGGGCGCAGTGCGCATGCGCCCGCCATATTGGAAGATGGCGGCGCCCATGGAGAAGCCGGACGGACATCGGGAGGCCCGGTAAGTATGAAGGGGGGGTGATTGGATCACGGGGGAAGGGACCGGAGCACAGGGGGGGGGACCGGAGCACAGGGGGGGGACCGGAGCACAGGGAGGGGGCACCGGAGCACGGGGGGAGCGGACAGGAGGACGGAGGAGCGGACAGAACGAATTAGGGGGGCGGACCGCGCACCGGAGCACTGGGGGGGCGATCGGTGGGGTGGGGTGGGGGCAGATTAGGTTTTCCAGCCATGGCCGATGATATTGCAGCATCGGCCATGGCTGGATTGTAATATTTCACCGTTTTTTGGGGTGAAATATTACAAATCGCTCTGATTGGCAGTTTCACTTTCAACAGCCAATCAGAGCGATCGTAGCCACGGGGGGGTGAAGCCACCCCCCCTGGGCTGAAGCACCACTCCCCCTGTTCCTGGAGATCGGGTGAAATTGGAGTTAACCCTTTCACCCGATCTGCAGGAGCGCGATCCCTCCATGACGCATACGCTGCGTCACAGGTCGGGAAAGGCACCGACTTTCATGACGCAGCGTATGCGTCAAAGGTCGGGAAGGGGTTAATGTATTATTCTGTGATTAACATTGCTCTATTTGCTAAGCCGAGTCCACTTTTAACATATATGAAGAAACTGACACAAAAGGGCAAAAAAATGTTCAAATGTTTTGATACTCCTCGAGTTAAATTAAGTTATAAAACTTCTACACATCATAGTCTAATGAGCTGTTCACAACTTGTTTTTATTTGCTTACTGACTGGTCCACACTAGGGTTGAGCGAAACAGGTCAGCCATTTTCAGAAGTCGCCGACTTTTGGCAAAGTCGGGTTTCATGAAACCCGACCCGACCCCTGTGTGGGGTCGGCCATGAGGTCGGCGATCTTCTGAATCTGGTATCGGAATACCGATACCGAGTTCCGATATGTTTGCGATATCGGGAATCGGTATCGGAATCCATATTTAAGTGTAAAATAAAGAATCAAAATAAAAAATATTGATATACTCACCCTCGGACGCGCCCTGGTACTAACCGGCAGCCTTCCTTCCTAAGAATGAGCGCGTGAATGACCTGCGGTGACGTCGCGGCTTGTGATTGGTCGCGTGAGCGGTCACATGGGCGGTCACGCGACCAATCACAAGCCGCGACGTCATCTAAGATCCTTCATGCGCTGATTCTTAGGAAGTAAGGCTGCCGGAAAGAAGCAGGGCGCGTCCGAGGGTGAGTTTATACCTAATAGGAATATACTCACCCTCGGATGCGCCCTGCTTATTTCCGGCAGCCTTCCTTCCTAAGAATGAGCGCGTGAAGGACCTTAGATGATGTCGCGGCTTGTGATTGGTCGCGTGACCGCCCATGTGACCGCTCACGCGACCAATCACAAGCCGCGACGTCACCGCAGGTCATTCACGCGCTCATTCTTAGGAAGGAAGGCTGCCGGTTAGTACCAGGGCACGTCCGAGGGTGAGTATATCAATATTTTTTATTTTGATTCTTTATTTTACACATTAATATGGATCCCAGGGCCTGAAGGAGAGTTTCCTCTCCTTCAGACCCTGGGAACCATAGTATCCCATTGCACTGCATTGGGTTTCGTGTTTCGGCCGACCCCGACCCCGACTTTTTTATAGGATCGGCCGATTTCACTTGACCCGACTTTTGAGAAAGTCGGGTTTCGTGAAACCCGACCCGATCCTATAAAAATAAAAGTCGCTCAACCCTAGTCCACACCAATAACTGGAGACATGTCAAACTTTGATCTGAGTCATGGATCAAATTCACCAAAGCAAGTCTATGGGTCTGTGGAAAAAAGTGGACATCACTCAAATGCCATCCAAGTTGTATCCTTGTGCTTTGTAATCTTCATGTTCGTTTGATAGAAATTTGAGAAATCTTCTGCTACGCAAAAAAAGCTTATGAAACTCTAATAGTAAAAACATACACACTGACCAAACACTGACAAAAATCTGATCCAAAATTTAAATGAAAATTGAACCGCTTCTCTGTGTACAAGAAAAATCACTGAAGTTGTAAGGGGGTGGCGAATAGAAAATGCATTCAGTCAACATTATACAGCACCTGCAAGTGAATGCCACCATCTGCTGGTTGGAATGGATAGGCAGGAACTGAAGGGCAGAGAGAGTGTTCCCTGGAGGGCAGGATTTGAGGGGGACACGGGGTCAGGTGACAGTTGTGGTGCAGTTGCTAAATATAAAAGATCAGGATGGCAAAGAATTGGTCAGTTGGCCTCAGGATGTGAAAGGAAAAACATCTATGTGCAACAGAATGGGCTCGTCGCTGATATCGTGCTAGAGCTACCGTAGAAGTGGTCTGATCCTGAGGAGGTCTCAACTATGTAGGTCAAGTACCAAAGACTGCCTTTGTAGGTCAAGTGCTGAAGTCAAGCCCCAGAAGTCAGATACTAATCACTGGTCAGAGAGAAATGCCTGTCAACCCAGAAGACTGAGTGAACCTGGCCGTTACTCCCAGCATAAACGTAAGGTACAGGGTTTGGGCTGGGGCCATGCTTCAAGGACTGAAGATGGCCATTGAGACAAGTACACTGTGTACCAAGTGACTCACGTATTTAGGACTTGCATCCTAGCGGGAAAGACCAGTGAACCCCGCTAGGTCCAGTGTACTGATCATAAGCACAGAGAGAGTATACGATGCTGACTATTAAATTTTTGTGTTCCCGTGCAGTCGGCGTGCACGTCAAAACGCCGCATGCAGAAGTATCCGCATACAACGCATGTCCCTGCATACCCAATGTTAAAGATAGGTATGCAGGATGACACAGGACGCTTGCAGAAGTAGGCGGAGTGTAGGAGAGCTTAATCCCTTCACCCCGCGGCCCTTTTTCGTTTTTGTGTTTTCGTTTTTCGCTCCCCTCCTTCCCAGAGCCATAACTTTTTTATTTTTCCGTCAATATGGCCATGTGAGGGCTTATTTTTTGCGGGACAAGTTGTACTTTTGAATGACATCATTGGTTTTACCATGTCGTGTACTAGAAAACAGGAAAAAAATTCCAAGTGCGGTGAAATTGCAAAAAAAGTGCAATCCCACACTTGTTTTTTGTTTGTTTTTTTTGCTAGGTTCACTAAATGCTAAAACTAACCTGCCATTATGATTCTCCAGGTCATTACGAGTTCATAGACACCTAACATGACTAGGTTATTTTTTATCTAAATGGTGAAAAAAAATTCCAAACTTTGCTTAAAAAAAAAAAAAAAAAAAAGTGACATTTTCCGATACCCGTAGCGTCTCCATTTTTCGTGATCTGGGGTCGGGTGAGGGCTTATTTTTTGCGTGCCGAGCTGATGTTTTTAATGATAGCATTTTGGTGCAGATACGTTCTTTTGATCGCCCGTTATTGCATTTTAACGCAATTTCGCGGCGACCAAAAAAACGTAATTCTGGCGTTTCGGATTTTTTTCTCGCTACGCTGTTTAGCGATCAGGTTAATGCTTTTTTTAATTGATAGATCAGGCGATTCTGAACGTGGCGATACCAAATATGTGTAGGTTTGTTTTTTTTTTATTGTTTTATTTAGGATGGGGCGAAAGGGGGGTGATTTAAACTTTTATATTTTTAATATTTTTTTCACATTTTTAAAAACTTTTTTTTTTCACTTTTGCCATGCTTCAATAGCCTCCATGGGAGGCTAGAAGCAGGCAGAGCCCGATCGGCTCTGCTACATAACAGCGATCATCAGATCGCTGTTATGTAGCTTAAATGCAGGTGTGCTGTGAGCGCTGACCACAGGGGGGCGCTCACAGCTACCTGCGATCAGTAACCATAGAGGTCTCAAGGACCTCTATGGTTACCATCCTAATGCATCGCCGACCTCCGATCATGTGACGGGGGTCGGCGATGACGTCATATCCGGCCGCCCGGCCGGATGCGGTAGTTAAATGCCGCTGTCTGCATTTGACAGCGGCATTTAACAGGTTAATAGCGGCGGGTGAATAGCGATTTCACCCGCCGCTATTGCGCGCACATGTCAGCTGTCCAAAACAGCTGACATGTCGCGACTTTGATGTGGGCTCAGCGCCGGAGCCCACATCAAAGGGGGAGACACGGCATGCGCAGTACTAGTACGGCGCATGTCGTGAAGGGGTTAAGGGAGGATGTACGCAGCCATACACAGACCAGCTAAACGCAGGTGTGTAACCAGCCCTAGTGTTGTAACATACTGTATCGTCATTATTACTGTCACTCAACATAACGTGCTTATTTGCATATATATAAACCTATAGATAGATTTCCTTTCTATTAGACAAATAAATAGTGTTGGTTGATTACTACTGCCTCCTCATTGTCTGAGCTGTTGCAGCCAAGTAACCTGCTTGCAATGTCTGAATGAGCCATGTAGGGAACTTTTACAGAACTATAGGTACTGTGGATGCCACTATATGGTACCTTCTTGCTTCATAGAGGTACATCATGGGTCCAATGCAGTCTTGCATGAGCCCATAGAGACAGATATTTATACCACATGCATATGCCACATAACCATTTTTTTACTAACAGAATGAGCCCTATCGTCACCACCAGTAGCACATTTCGTGACCTGCTATTCTTTTTTCCATTCACATTAATTGACATAATGAAAGCTCCACCTGTTGATCTGGTTTGCTGAGAACTGGAGGAATTTAGTTTTACCATCAAACACAGTCTGCAGTCTGACTTTTTCTTTCCCTTGCAAGCTGTCATTATTAAATCTTACTTTACTTTGCAACATCTGTTTGCAAAATGTTGAAAATAAACCCTTAATTAAGATTCTTTCACTATACAAGAAACATTAACATTTTATGGATCAATTTAATAAAAAAAAAAAGTTGTTGAAGCAGAGCACATGTTTGATTTACAATCTGGTTATTTAACATGAAAACTATCAAACATAATTTTACCTGCGGAATGAGAGTAAATGAACTTAGCAATAGACATAAAAATGTTGAACAATGACAAAATATAAATTGTGGCATTTCCAAGCCAGCTGCATAACTCCATTTCATTTCTTTTCTTCTACATATGCCAGCAGTAATTTAACATCAGAAAATATTCATTTCCATCGGTTCTACCTGTTATGATTGAGTGCAATGAATGATTTTGCCACTCGCGGAGTGCCTCAGTAAGTCTTATTTTCCTGCTCCAATAAACTATGACTAGACGTTCAAGAAAAATTTTCCCTGCTCCTTATTACTTTGCTGTTTAAAGAAACATTTCTGTAATAAAAAAATGCAAAAAATTGGTTTTCGTGTAACTTTTCTATATTGTATTTCCATTAATTCATGAGTAATTTACTTGTACCAGTGTTGTCTCCCCTAATGTCGCACAGCATGTAAGTTCTTCCAAAGTAGGCATGCTTCGTCCATATAATGAAGTATTTTTTCAGAGAAAAGGTGAAGATGATACAGTTAAGGATGGTTGTAATGTTAGGTGGTATTATGTCTCTAAGGGCTTGCACAGACGAACGGACGGGTGCTATCCGATGTTTTATAGGACCAACTTTATTCTATGGGGAAGTACAGATCTGCATTTTTTTCCTCATACTAATTTGGCTAGAGAAACAAATTGCAACAGCTCAAATTGGAAACCATTCACCTATTCACATATATGGGTGCGTGGAAATCTGATTTCCAGAGACTCACACAATGGAGAAGATGGAGATGTTTTGTTCTCCATCTACTCCTCACAGTGTGCTCTTATTCTCTCATCGAGAAAATCGGATCATACTAAGCTAACGCTCGGCTCAAACTCTGATCCGAGTTTGATTGGAGTGTCATTAACATAATTAGGCCGAGGTCACACTTGCGAGTGTGATGCAAGAAACTCGCATCAATACCCGGCACTCAGGACCGGAGTGTGCAGCTGCAAAGAAATACAATCAACTGAACGCTCCAGTCCCAAGTGCCAGCGGCAGTGCCGGGTATTGATGCGAGAGACTCGCGCGAGTTTCTCACATCACACTCGCAAGTGTGACCCCGGCCTTAATCTGATTCTCTCCCATGAGAGAATCTACACTCACGTGACCCAACGCTGAGATGTATGATGTGTAACATGGCATCTAGAGCCTGCGAGGTGGTTATACTGTACCCACATGTGCCTTTGATTTTATATAGAGGCACACAGAATTTTTATCCCACGATTTAATTCTCTAATGCATGATTTATTTGCAGCTATTCCCCCTGAAAGTATCTCACTCTTTTTCTTCCATAAGGTTATACGGCACAACATCATGAATATTCGACCATATATTCTTATGCTTGTGCAGACATTTGTTATTCGGACCACAAACTAACTGCAGGTCTCCCAAACCAACCATGACAGCCTCATAGAAATATATGAAACTGTCATGCTCCGGCAAAACCCTTGTTGACAAGCACAGCGGTCAGACTTTTTTTGTAGTTGATAATGAGGTTTGCGCACATGTCAGGAGGAATTTTGGTCCACTCCTCTTTGCAGATCATCTCTAAATCATTAAGATTTTGAGGCTGTTGCTTGGCAACTTGGGGCTTCAACTCCTTCCTTTTCTATGGGATTAAAGTCTGGAGACTGGCTAGGCCACTCCATGACCTTAATGTGCTTCTTTTTCAGCCACTCCTTTGTTGCCTTGGATGTATGTTTTGGGTCATTGTCTTGCTGGAAGACCCAGCCACGACCCATTTTTAATGTCCTGGCAGAGGGAAGGAGGTTGTCATTTAGGATTTTACGGTACGTGGCTCCATCCATTCTCCCATTGATGCGGTGAAGTAGTCCTGTGCCCTTAGCAAAGAAACACCCCGAAACAGAATGTTTCCACCTCCATGCTTGACAGTGGGGACGGTGTTCTTTGGGTCATAGGCACCATTTCTTTTCCTCTAAATATGGCAAATTGAGTTAATGCCAAATACCTCAATGTTTGTCTCATCTGACCACAGCACCTCCTCCCAATCACTCATAGAATCATCCAGGTGTTCATTGGCATCATCAGATGGGCCTGCACATGTGCCTTCTTGAGCAGGAGGAACTTGTTGGCACTGCAGGATTTTAAAACTTTACGGTGTAATGTGTTACCAATGGTTTTCTTGGTGACTGTGGTCCCAGCTGCTTTGAGATCATTAACAAGTTCCTCCCATATAGCTTTAGGCTGATCTCCCACCTTCCTCATGATTAAGGATACCCCACGAGGTGAGATTTTGCATGGTGCCCCAGATTGATGTCAATTGACAATCAATTTGTATTTCTTATGGTTTTGTAGCCCATTCCAGCTTTGTGCAGGTCTATGATTATGTCCCTGACATCATTATAAAGCTCTTTGGTCTTTCCCATGTTGTAGAGGTTAGAGTCTGACTGATTAATTGAGTCTGTAGGCAGGTGTGGTACCCCTGAGGGTCCAGTCACCACAGAGGTACTGCACCTCAGCCAAAGGTGTGGTACTCCGCTCTTGGGCAAGGAGGTGGCACTCTTCAGGACACACACACTAGCATCCAACACCACACCATTCTGAGCGGACTCTATTTAGGGAGGGCCCCATCTCAGGCTGGAGGGGGAACTAGGTAGAGGGTGTGGGTGGAGGAGGCAGATAAGAGAAGGAGACCTGTAGGTAGAGTGACAGTTAGTAGTGAAGTGTTGCCATGGAGACAGGAGGGAGGTGGAGTTAGTAGGAGGAGTCAGGAAGATTCTGGAAGGCAGTGAGTTGGAGAGAGGAGAGAGAAGAACATGTAGGAGCAAGGAGCAGAGAGAGGCGCTCCAGGAAGAGAGAAGGGGCCAGGGAAGTGAAGAATCCACCCGTGGCACCCAAATCCACACCAACCATAGTCGGGTGGTGGGACCAGTTCGCAGTGGGGGACCGGCCCACAGACTAGTGGAGAGACTGTAGGACTCAGCTAGCAAACAGGAGGCTGTGGTATCTGTATGTGCCACAGCCAAATCTACACGCATTCGCTAAAAAGGTAGCCACATAGGGTCAAGGGGACCAAGAGGACGTCGCCCGACAGGACCTGAGGCTGCTGGCTTGGGACACTGTGTGTAAGGCGCAGGGCAGGAAGCCAAGGGCCAGCATAGAGCGAGATGACCTGGAAAGGTACACAAGCAAGGAGCTTCTGGAAAAGTGCACCCAAATTACCTGAGAGCTGGCTGGACCACCAACCCGGAGGACACAGCACCCGGCTGGTGACTGTAACCTACAAACTGTGATTAAAGTGTGAAGACTGCACCCCGCTGTGTCCTCGGAATTATTTACTGCGTCACCTGCTAAGTACTACAACAGTTACCATTATTAACCCTATATCTCCCCTGGGTCCCGCTCTACCCATGGAGAGCTGAACCATCTTTGCTGCACCACCATCGACCCCAATGGACCTGAACCGCAGCGTCAGCCATCCCCTTGCCGAACACCACGAGTGGCATCACAAATTAATACCCTATAAACTTTTCCCCTTGCCCCATTTTTATTGCATGCCCAGGGCCACGGACTGGGTCACTGCTGCGGTGACATCCCCAAAGAACTTTCAGACCTGGACCCCCACGACCCTGGTGGGAATCGCACAGGAGTCTTTTATAAAGGTGACTATGAAAGGCAGCTGTCATTAAGGAGCCTTTTGATTGGACAGTGCCTAGTTTGGAGTGGATTTTATAAGGAGCCACTTCAAAGAAGTGACATGCACTTTCTCTTTTTTCACTGTATTTTCCAAAATCTAAAATGGAGAAAACACCCAAAAACCTGAACTTATGAACTGCAAAGTGGTTTTATAATTAGTGATGTCCTTGGATAAGGTGTTATCCGAGCATGCTCAGGTGCTAACTGAGTGTCTTCAATGTGCTCGAAAAATATGTTCGAGTCCTCGCTGCTGTATATCTTGAGGCTGTTCATCAGACGCAACACATTCATGGATTACCTGTTTGATAGGCAATAACTGCATGCGTTGCGGCTGTCGAACAGTGGTGAGACATGCAGCTGCGGGGACTCAAACATATTAATCGAGCACACCGAAGACACTCGGTTAGCACCCATGCATGCTTGGATAACACCCTTATCCGAACACAATCTCTCATCACTATTTATAATAGATCTAAATATGAGCGATGAATACGTCTTCCAAGAGTTTTAAGTAATTTTTCAGGTATTTTTTTGCGGCAGACCAACTTTTTCAAAAATTCTGCATGTAAATACCCTACTGACAAGCTTACAATCTATAAGAACTAATAGGTGAATCTAACAACTGAAAGGACAAAGAGCCCTGATAACTTGTGAGTGGCAAGATTAAAGGCTCAAATACCAAAATTAGCTACAATACGACAAAAAGAAAGCCAAACCACTAAACCTAGTCTACAAATTAGAGCCTATTAAGTAATTCACCCTCAAAAAACAAAACAAAAGAAAAAAAAAATGTATATATATATATATATATATATACCGTATATATATAAATATGTATCTGTTCTCCTCTTTGGGCTGAAAAGTACATCTGACAACTGTCCTGTTAGCTATCTGTTATGAATCTAAAAGTAGATTTGGAATTTCTTTTTTCTCATTTCTAAATACTTCAGGAGGTTTAGGAATTCAGCTTGCAAGCAATGGCTCATTCACGGCAGTTGATTAGTTCCAGTGTGGAGTGCACTAGAAAGGACAATAAGTGGATGACAGACATAGTGATTCATAGATTATTTTGCAAAGACCTGCAGGTGCTTTTTCAACGGAAAAAAAAGTTGAGAAACTTTTAAAACTGCCCCTTAAAAGATTAAGAAGACCTCCCTACTCCCAAGCACAACATAACAAATGGAGATACACTGCTAATTGAGAAAATAATTAGCTTTTTCCATCAAGTTTACTGTAATCTTTTTCTATCATTTACAATACAGCTGGAACTGTACATACAGTAAATGCAAATACATAGCCTTCTACCAAGTCCCTAACAATGGCTCAGTCTTAGACTCAGATCCATCTGTGTATCACTTTTTCATGTTTCCTTCTCTAACTCAGATCTACAGGACAGCAAACGTTTTCTGTTGTACATTGCACTGGCCAGTTCAAGGCCAACACATTATGGACCCAATTGTGTACAATTCCCAACCTGAGCGAGGATCTAGGCAGCGGGAATGAAAGCTTATTATAGCCTTATGAAATTTATTTTAGGTCCTTAGACCATCAGTAAGGCCAGGACTTGCTTCCATAATACAGGTGCCCACATGAATCTGTAAAATGCTCATTTGAATTGAAGTTCAGATTTCATTACATTGTTAGGCTGTACACATTATTTTACCAGTTCTGGTACAAGTGCCAGGCCTGGTTCCCCTTCCTATGGCCTCTTTCCTTTGCTGTAGTCCAGACCAAGATTCTCAGGCAACCCGGGGAACCATTATAGTCAATCAATGGCCTCGTCGATGAATACAACTGAATCCAGTTTTGGATGTAAGCCCCAAAGGAGCTACTGAAAGGATATCTGAATGCAGTGTGAAAACACCCTAAATAAACTGGACTGAGCTTGGAAATATATCTGGCTATAACTTGGAAGTCAGGAAAAACGGAGGAGATGACAAACACCTGGCTGGAAGTGAACCAAGTAAAGTAGCAGCAAACTCCTGACAGACTTTAGACCAAATGCTACTTAATACTTAATACTCAAGCACCTGGCCTCTGCCATAAAAGGCCTATGGTGATGATGTCTGAGGAGATCCCCATGTTCCCTGCTCCACCCGCAACTGTTAAAGGCACACGATGACTGATTAAATCAGTCATGTGAGGTGAAAGATGTGCGCTCCGTGTGTGAGTCTTCTTCAAAGGCAGGGACATGACCTTTGATGTAAATACACATCAAAGGTCATGAAGGGGTTAAACATTGTAGCGAAACATAGATCAATATAATAAAAGTTACATTTTATATGTTCATCGGTTGGTGGAAGTATTATTTGTCCAATAGAACAACTTGTAAAAAGTATGTACACACCCAGCTCTGTTTTATCTGTGCTACCTGTTATTTGTCTGCAGTCCTGCATATCCTGCTTTCCTAGTTCTCGGTGATCCACATTTCAACCGTCAAGACCCACTTCACTGCATTGTCGCCATTGGTCCATGCTGCTCACTTAGACCTATAACTTAGAGAATCTATCTCATCACGTAAGTCCATAACTCATTAGATAAAAACAACTTTGATTTTGGTAAGTTAAGCCGATTGTCTTCTAAAACATATTCAATCTTTTGCCCCACAGGAGATAAACTGTTGCCACAAACTTATGTCAATGTATTTTCTCCTTCTCTATTTTTCTGTCTCTATTCAGAACTCATGCATGCTCAGGTGAACTGAGCATGACTATGTAAGGGGATCTATTATAGTGTCAATGCTTGGGCTTGAAATGTATAAAGAAGGATACTGTATTTTCCATATGTGAAAAGTACATTAGATAACACAATTTATGATGCAACAAAAAAATAACAGTGTTCTTTTAAAGGACAACCCCTCTTAATAGAAGCACACTACTTGTACGGTTGTGTCTACTTGGCTGAAATTAGGAATTTATACAGGGAAGTAAAACTTGTGTTCTATATATGTGGCCTAATGGAATATTGACTTTCATCAGTAGAGAGAAATCCTCTCTTGTCTGGTTCAAGCAGTTCCAGATGACCTAAGGTCAACTGCTCCTCTAGAACTACAAGTCATCTGCACACCAGTACTTAGAGTCAATCTCTTAGAGCCATTGAGATAGGCAATTTGTTCATATAAGAGCTCACAACAGTAAACTCTTTTGCAATAAAGGCCTCATTGTCCTAACTCCTCCTGACACAAGTGAACTACAAGAAGCCACAGTAATTAAATGTCAATATGTGGTCTTGTTAAATCTCTATTTTACTATGATGAAAGCACTGAAAAGAAAACTATCTATATAAAAGGTTAAAGTATCCCTGTAAAACAGTACAAAAATATTGTTTCATTGTTTAAAGGCTTTGTCGGTTCTTTATGAAATGTTACTAATGGGATAATATCCTGATAAAAAAAAGAATTGTCTCTGCGCTTCAGTAATGCCAATTCAAAGATCTCCACCGAATGAGAAGCAATGACATCACAATCACCATGAACTAGAAATCTGAGGCTATTGATTGGCTGCATGGTCAAGTGATGGCTGGTCATGATGTCATTTCTTCCAGACAGTGTCGTTTCAGAGGTAAGTGTAGCTGCTATCAGGAGGTCATACAATTGGTAAGTTTTAGGAAAGGGCAGTAAACCTCTTTAACACATAATACAGTACTATAACCAACAGCTGGTCATCCAAACTTAAAGGGAATTTTCCGGGTAAAAGAAATAATCAATAGGTGATGACTAGCTGATTGGTGGGTGTCCAGCAGTTGAGACCAGCACTGATTGGAATATCAGAACATTTTTATCCCTTAAGGGGAACTTTTATCCCCGTTACAAGATGACACGGCAGGTCAGATGCCTGTCTACCACTCCATTTGTTCTCTAAGGGGCAGTCGTAAAAAGCGGAGGTGCCCCACAGGGAATGATTGGAGCGCAGGTCGAGCGTGCACGCAGATCCATTTTATTGGGGATAAAAGTTCCCCATTCTCCCAAAAAGTGCTGGTCCCAGAGATAAAACCGCCACTAATCAACACGTTATCGCCTATCCTGTGGATCGGAGAAAACTTGTTTTAATAAGAAAATCCCTTGAACAGTAAGTAGTTCAAAATACTGGACATACTAAATTAGAGTATTATTTTCAATTATCTTTACAATTATAACAGGAAGGTAATACACATTACATAGGCAATGCTGTGGGCACGTGAAACTCACATTTATCTGTGATGCCATAGAATCTGGATGCAGGGGTTTGTGTCAATTCAACCCCAAGGGCATTAGTGAAGTCAAACATTGGCTGATAAGAACTGAATCATTGTTATATTCAATTCTTATAGCATTTAGTGGGGTAAGATCAGGACAAATGATGAGGCTATCTTCCACCTGGTTTTCATGGATGATTTACACTATGAGATCTATGGCCGAAATGACCAATGATCAGCTGCATGATTGCCAATCAGCGGTTATAAAATAGCTTTACTACATATATTGGCCCCCGTGAACACTTGGTACACTCCTAGAAATATCAGAAACTGCAATTTTCATCATGTGAGCATCATTTTCCAAGAAATAGATTACAATACTCAAAGTATGTGCAAGAATACCTTGTTATACAGGAATGAGTGAAAAAACTGAGCAAGAAGCCCCCTTGTGGAATAACATAAAACACCTTAGTTAAAGTAGAAGAAAGGGTTTTAAATGTTGCTCAAAATACTGAATGTAGACTATAAGAACGTGCCATTACTTACATTACACCAAATCTTCATAATTATGATTTTAATAAATGTTACACAAATTAATGTTTTGGTTGTTTGTGTGTTTTTTAAAGTGACCTCAGCATATTCTATCTCTAATCTTATATGGGTTGATGCCACATCAGGAGTCATCGACTGCAGCAGTGATCCAGTATTCATGGCACATGGCTACAAGGCCAATATGGCTGTCTTGTGTGGTCACGTACCATATGCTATGTAATCTTTGCATCGATGTTGGCAGGTATTGACTGGGGTTACCAGACGTTGGTCATTGGAGCAACAGGGAACTTAAAATGGCTGTTTTGTTTTTGTTTGTTTTTTTATCACAATTTTTGCTTCCATTTATTAAAGATGATCATCTCATTTAATATTACATTTAGCCTAAAAGGGGTTAAAGAAAATAGAAAATGCTCCATTTGCAATCCTTCAACCTTTATTACATGACACATAATTATACATTAGTCAATAAGAGATAGTGATATATGTGCACAACTAGACCTAATAATAGTCATCTATACTACTATAGGCATACTCATTCTACATGGCTGGCTATGACTAATATGCCGAAATCCATGTATAATTGATGGCTCCTGTTATAAATACAGATGTTAGCAGTTGCAACAAAATGACCAAATCGCATAAGCAGAAGATTGCAAATGGCCACATTCTGCACATAAATTCAGACGGACATCGTAGGCTGATTAGGTTATAAGCAAGTCTGGAAAAAGATGCCATCAATTCCAATCATCCTTCTTCCCAGCCAGAGAAAAAGCTGAAGTTTTCCAAGCTTGGCTAACAGCCTAGTTGGAAATGTGACAGGATGAATAGAGGAGAGTTGGACTTGACAAATAGATGGAACATGAGGAGCAACTGAGATATAGAAATTCTCCAACCTGCTTTGGTCCATCATAGAACGATTCATTATTAGTAAATATGGTATATGTGGGCATCACAGATGTGGCCCTTGGATTCATCCAAGGGCCATACATTACGTTCATTGTCCAGTTTCCACCATTTTGCCAGTTGTTTGTGCAATCTTTTTCCATTATAGTCTATGGAAGTTACAGGAACAATAAAGTGAGCATTTCCAACTTTTTCCATACCTCCTGTTCACTACAATAGAGAGGGAACTTGAAGCTACTTCCCTAATTCAGATTCTGTTCTCAGCATTCCTTGGTGCTGTCATTAATCAGACTCCCACTGATCCAAATGTACACAACAGACAATACAAGGCTTCCCCCAAGTGCTTTGCTTCCACGTGTATATGCACTGCTTTGTGAGACATTTAGAAGTGCACGTTGTTGTGGAATACAACAGTCCTTCAAAACTTACTGACTGTTCAATCCCAGAACCAGAGCTCGGGGCACCCTTAGCATGACCATCAAGTCAGTGCACCGCACCACCTACTTGGTTTACATCTATCTCCACTTTTCTCTGACTCCTTTAAAGACAAAGCGGTCAAACAAGGAAGAGGAGTTCGGAGACTGATACAAACTGATCTGCTCAGCCATGCCAAGGGTGCACCAAGCAAAACAGTCATTTTGTGCTGGCATACTCCCATGTAGCATATAGAAGAGTTAGCATACAGTGAAATCCTGTGATCCCAAAATAATAGTGTATGTCAGTATTAAGGCCAAATTTACACTCAGTTTTGGGCTCCAAATTCTAAAAATAACATAAAACAGCTGCAGTGGGTTCAAGGGAAACAGAATTATTAAATGGGATGGAAGGTCTATTTTCTAATGAGGATCATTCTAGTAGGAAAAAGATGCCATAGATGCCTCTCATTTACGTGTATTCTTACAGTATACACGTGTGGCCTAAAACACTCAGGAAGTGTTCAACTGGGAAGCCAAGGGCCCACCAGTAACCAACTCCAGGGCCCCACTTTTCAACTACATGCAAATGTGACATTATCCTCAATCACAAATGTATATAACAATGAGCTGGGTAGATTGATAAATGAATATGATGCCGCCTTTTTCTGTACATAGTGATTCACATATATTGTGGCGAGTACTGCTCATATAAGAGGGTGATGGCCCACTCTTCCACAGGGGCCCACCGGAGGATTCTCCTTTTCTCCTGTGGGCCAGTCCAGTCCTGCACTCAGGAGAGAACCAGGGGACATTCAATACATATGGAAGAAAGGTGATTTAGACAATAATGTAGGAGAGAACTCTTAATAGTTAGAGTTGGTAATGACCAATACTATGTCAGCATTTGAAAAAGCTGAATGATTATGTAAAAACAATTGACTTTTAGGGTTTAAAATGAATCAATGAATGCTGTAAAGTGGCTGCACTTGAATAACATGTATCTTTTTTCAACCTATGTAACTATGAAGGGTATTTAAATAGACCACATGCAGTACAAAAATTATCCCAAGTGACATTTTGCCCATTAATAATGTAAGATATTTGCCCATTAATAAGTCTGTCAATCCAGTTCTGTCTGGCCAATGGCTCCATAGGTTAAAAAAAAAGGGTTGCAGATTTGAGCTTTCAGCAGAATCATCAGCTCTCACATGTGAATGTAGTGTGTCGGCATATAGTTATTGCCATAATTACCCTGATTATTTCCCATACTCTCTGCATTCTTTCCCATGCCAATCTAAGAAAAGAACCAATATTTCCTACATGACTTTTTGGAGACATTCATTTGCTCTTCCACTACTTCAGTACAAAAAAAGAGGGGGTCAGTTCCAGCTAAAGAAAGAAAATAATAGAGTAGACCCACTTTTCCTACCAGATTCCTCAGGTGCAGCACCCCCTTACAGCTCCTCCCTTGTTTCTGCCTATCGGCCTAACCGACCACTGTGCTCTTTCGACTAACCTCTTCACTAATCCGTACCTCCCACTCCCGGCTCCAAAACTTCTCCCGCGCTGCGCCAATCCTCTGGAATGCTGGACCCCAAAATATTAGGGCCATCCACAACTTGCACAGTTTTAGGTGCGCCTTCAAAACACATTTGTTCATAGCGGCCTATCACGTTCCCTAATCAAAGTCATTTTATGTGTAAGGGCACGTGTGTAGCCCATTCACTATCTCCTTCTTTCCCCCACCCCCTGAAGATGGCTGTGCCATCATTGTAAATACATCATTGTTAATACCCACCTGTACTTTGTATCTCCCCCACCTCATTGTAGATTGTAAGCTCTCACGAGCAGGGTCGTCTTATTTTGCTTTATTTATTGTATTGTTAACGTTGTTACTTATGACTGTTGTGTTTGAAACTGTTAAACTGTAAAGTGCTGCGGAATATGTTGGCGCTATATAAATAAAGATTATTATTATTTATTATTATATACACATAACACATGGATAAACACAGTGACATTTTGTGATACATGGGTTCAGATGAACAGCTAATTTTTTGCTTGTTTATTAATTTCTAGTTTTTACAGCCATACTTTTCTTACAAAAAAACAAGCATGTAAGAAATACCTCAATGTTAACTTTGTTTATGGATTCAATGAGAAAAAAACAACTATGCCATTTGCTGCAACCACTGTATAACAGGTTTAGACATCTTCTGTCTGCCATTCAATAATAATTAGATTATAAAAAAACGTTTCTACTACATTGATTTGCTATTGCTAACCTTTCCAAAGGATGTCATCAATATCCGAGCAGGGGAGTCTAACACCTAGAACACCAACCGATCAGCAGCACCATACTTCTGGCCTAATTTCTAGTGATGAGCAAGTGTACTCGTTTCTCGGGTTGGTCTCCGAGTATTTGTTAGTGTTCGGAGATTTAGTTTTCATCGCCTCAGCTGCATGATTTAGAGCTATTAGCCAGCTTGATTACATGTGGGGGATTACCTAGCAACCAGGCAACCCCCACATGTACTCAGCTTGGCTAATAGCTGTAAATCATTCAGCTGCCGTGATGAAAACTAAATCTCCGAGCACTAACAAATACTCGGAGGTTACCCGAGCAACAAGTACACTCGCTCATCACTACTAATTTCCACTAAAAACTGTTTTGATTCCCTGCATCATATTTATTTTGTGCTGTTTGAACACTTTCGGAGCCTTGGACAACAAGGTTCGCCTAAAGCATATCACAATGCACCAAAAAATGTACCAGAATTGTGGTGCACATTCTGGTCTACTGACCAATGAAAAAGTGATGAAACTTACACCAGGCCATTTTAAAATTAGACAATTTACCAATCAGCAAATACCACTTGAATAGATCTGACACACTTTAAGGCTGGGTTCACACTTGGCATTTTTTTCAGTGTTTTTTTTTTGCAGCAAAACCTGATCTCTTGGCTGGAAAAAAGCTACAGAAAAAAAGCATGTTTTTCTTGCATTTTTTTGCTGCTTCTTTAGTGCTGCTTTTTCTGCAGTTTTTGCATGCTATATTTGTCTCTTGAGCATCCTGATAAAGTTTAGTGATGAAAAAAAGCCCTTTGGCACAAAAAAATTACCAAAACCTGATACCTGCGTTTTCGGTGATTTTTTTAAGCATTTTTTCACCACTCATTAATTTCAATGGGTGAAAAGTGCTGAAAGAAATGACATGCTCCATTGTGCAAAAAAACTTGCAAAGCACAAAATCCTGGTGACAAAAAAAACAAGCTGTGTACATGAGATTTGTGAAATCTCATAGACTTTGCTGGTACTGTAAAACGCAGCTGAAAATTTGCATAAAAAAACCTCTGCAAAAATGCCTAGTGTGAACTTAGCCTTAGACTGTCTAATCTAAAAATTAGACAATATTGATGCTAGACAGTATTGATAAATCTGCCCCATTTACCTTAATGTGAGCGTTTTTCTGCCATGGCCTGTGACCTCCGCAGAGAGGGGGGAGAAGGTGAGCTGTGACCATCATCTATTGAGAATGATGGATCCTGGGTTATTGTTGTTACAGATCATAGTAATCCTACTTGTGAAAATAATGAGACAAGTAATCTCCTAAGATTAGGAAGGCTTAGGTTTAGTGGGGAGTGTGGAAATTGCAAAATGTTAGGAATTTTTTTAACTACAATATTGAAAAGGAAAAGAATTACCAAAAAATTTTTTAAATATGTTAAATGTGATTTAAACAATAGGTTATTTTCTAATTAGTGATTACATGTTCTCGTCAAGCATCTCATATCTATGGGGGGAAAAAAGATAAAAATTGAATAAGCGATTTGCCGACTTTCTAAACTGATTCCAGAACGCTTCTGACAAGCTCATTGAGTGGCTTTTGTATCTGCAAGTCTTTCCTCCTTTACAACATTCTCAAACTTTCCTTGCATGATGTGCATAAAGTCATTAATTTCTATGTCATTTTATGATTTTTGGCCGAACAGACACTATGCATGTCTGCATGTAGGCAAAGCAAAACAAATGCATTTTGTATTCAAATTTATACAACTCCATACATTTTTATGCTGTTTATTTGAAAATTAATCTTTTCTCAGGCCTCAGAGACAGCAAATGTTGTCAAATTTTGAGGGCTACCTGCAAAGCCTTGGGGACTGCATTACCCTTATGCATAAGAAACAGCAAAATAAAATAAAAATAAATGAATTTTCAGATACGTCATGGCTAATCCCTTGAGCTGACCTACAAATGAATTATGGAGGCTGTGTTATAGGGCTGGGTAGATCTGGTGATTTCACCCAGAGATTTATCTTATTTCCCAACTTATTTTCATATCTTATATTCCTTGCTTTCGGAATTACACTGTAAATAAAAGAACCAGAGACCCTTTTTTTTTTCTCTGCCTTTGAATTCATATTGGCTTGATAAATTAAAATGGTGAGATGAGTTTTGTATGACCCATCCTTAAGGATTTGGGAAATTTAGCTGATGCAAAACAAGGCATTAATTTGGCGAGGACTAACTCTTTACAACGCTTAGTACCCTGACAATGATGAATGGCATCATTCCAAGCAAATGGTAATTTCACTTTTTGTGACACTACTTTAGAGCAAAACCGACTTTCTCCACACAAAGAATTTGCAATCCTATTGAGAAGAGGCTGTACCTGAATATCAGAAATCCTTCATTGTTTAAATATCATCTGATATTCTTGATTGGCTTCAGACTGAAGGTTGAGGCTGAATTAGGGAGGTTAAGTCCTAACCTTGAAAGATTTAGCAGCCATTGAAATTGTGCTTTTGGGCCCTTATTGGTCCGTGTTTATAAAAAAAATCTTTAAAATTCAATGAGCGGAGGGAGGAAAAAAACACAAAACTTGTCACATTCATCAAGTGAAGTCACTGGAAAGACATCTACAGAGGAACACCCAAAAAGTATAATCTGTTAGGAGAACCAGCAGAGATGGAAATCACACAGATTGCAAAATACCCATCATCAATTTAGAACAGATGCCAATACAAAAACTGTTCATCCAGACACATTTATTAGGCCCACTTAGATTTTATAACGTTACCATTTACCACCACAATAAAACATCTAGTCACAATGACACAAGCTCTGCCATATCTACGGTACTTTTCTTCATTATTTTTTTTAGTTCGCTTTTGAACCCCATTTACAGTTTGTATACTGATTTCATCTACATGACAACAATGAATTACCTTTACTAAAATGACACTACATTACTTATCCTGCACCAGCCCCGACCTACAGCCTGTATTGTAGTTGTTTAGAGCTGAAATCACAATTCTGCTATTGGAAGCAGTGGACGAAACCAATCAACAAACTAGTAACAACTGAGCGCTAATATCATGCAATACTCTAGAATAGTTAGCTCTTTCACGCCATGTTTTATAGCTATGCAGGTTATTAGGACCTTTATTTTTTTCAAATAGCGCTTCAATTTTAAAGATATGTTAATAAATAAATCAAATCATTGATACACTTTTTTAATCTTTTTTCTCTATGCTAAATGTTAATTTAAAGAAGCACACACATCAAAGTTTTTATTCTCCTAATATATTGCAGTCATCATATTATAAACAGCTTTGGCAAAAATTAGGAGACCACCACATCCAAACCCTGTCATGGGCAGCCCAATCTCCAGACCTGAACCCCATTGAAAACCTCTGGAATGTATTCAGCAGGATGATGGATAGTCACAAGCCATCAAACAAAGAAGAATCGCTTAGCAGTGTGAGAGACTGGTGGAAAGCATGCCAAGATGCATGAAAACTTTGATTAAAAATCATGGTTATTCCACAAAATTTTGATTTCTGAACTCTTCCCGAGTTAAAGGGAATCTGTCACCTCATATTTTGCATATAAGATACGGCCACCGCCATTAGGGGCTTATCCACAGCATTCTATAATGCTGTAGATAAGCCCCCGATGTAACCTGAAAGATAAGAAAAACAAGTTAGATTATACTCACCCAAGGGCGGTCCGGGTCCGGAGCCTCCCATCTTCATGCGATGACATCATCTTCCTTGCTTCTGTCATGACTCCTGCACAGGCGTAATTCTCTGCCCTGTTGAGGGCAGCATAAAGTACTGCAGTGCTCAGGCACCAGGAGAGGTCAGAGATGCCCCTCAACAGGGCAAATCAGTACAACTGCGCAGGAGCCGCAACAGAAGCAAGGAAGAGGACGTCATCGCATGAAGATGGGAGACACCGGAACCGCGACGCCCATTGGACCCGGACCGCACCGGACCGCCCCTGGGTGAGTATAATCTAACTTGTTTTTCTTATCGTTCAGTTTACATTGGGGGCTTATCTACAGCATTATAGAATGATGTAGATAAGCCCCTAATGGCGGTGGCCACAGCTTATATGCGAACAATGAGGTGACAGATTCCCTTAAAAACATTAATATTGCTTCTAAATGATTATGAACTTGTTTTCCTTGCATTATTTGAGGTCTGAAAGCACTGCTTTTTTCTTTTATTTTGACCAGTTTTCTTTGTTAAAAAAAAATACAAAATGTATTGCTTGGAAATTCGGAGACATGTTGTCAGAAGTTTATAGAATAAAAGAACAATTTGCATTTTACTCAAAAATATACCTATAAAAAGTAAAATCAGACAAACCGAACATTTTGCAGTGGTCTCTTAAGTTTTGCCAGAGCTGTAGCACTGTGTACTTACAATTGCTCATTTTGCCCTTTTACCCAGTTAATTCTTCTTTTTTTCCCACTAGGTCTATGACATAATTAATTAAAAACTGACTAGTTGAATCCTTCTTCGCTCTCTGTAGAAACAGGAAGTCTTGTTTTCCCTGCATAAGTCAGCATTAGAACTACAGTTCGATATCACTGCAAAGTCCATGTCAGGGGTGGGAGAAGCGGAGGAGGTGTTGAAGAGTGGCATAGCGCTGGGCTGCCAAGGACTTTGCACTGAGGTAGAATTGTAGTTCTAATAACGACTCATGCACGGAAAAGAGACTTCCTGTCTCTGCACAGAGCTTAGAAGGATTCAGCTAGTCCGTTTTTTATCACATGATGTCATAGTCCTAATAGAAAAGAGAAGAATTAACTGGGTAAAAGGAGAAAATGAGCAATTATAAGTACACAGTGATGTATAATATGATGACTGCAATATGTTAAGAGTACAAAATCTTTGATGGGAGGAGGGCTTCTTTAACAATCCAGAATGTTGAAATGATAATGTACTAAAGATGAGAAAATTAGTTTCCCGCATTCTGTTCATCTGAGATGGGAATTCTGGGAACAGCCTCTTACCTACAGGCATCCCCGACACTTCTTTTGATAAGTAGGGCCGGCATGACGACATGCATGTGTCATCATGTCGAAACGATTATGTTAATTAGGTTTATCCACGTCTAAGGTAAGCAGTACTTAACAGAGATGTAGAAGATCGTTATTATTGTGTTTTTCCCATAGACAGGCATTAGCTGCTTACATGGACTATGTAGAGTTGATGTTAATGCATTCTTTTTCCTCTACACATCACAAGCATGTTCAGTCTTATAAATCCATACAAATGTTATATAATGAAGACGTCAGCTGACACAGTAATGATATTTCAATATGAAGCCTTAACAGACGTAGAAAAAAAGAGAAAAAATGAGAAGGCTGTTATGATGCATGAAGACGAAATGCTCGGAAGCAGGTGGCTCTATACTAAGATATTATTCAGTGCAAGAATGTCTGGGAGATGTCGACTTCCCTATGAACAATAATGTTCACATTCCTCATAGCATCCAAACAGGAATATCATCTTATTTCCTACTAAGGATACAACGCACATTTACTTAGAAAAATGTATTCGGCTGGAGGAATATCCAAATCTTCTTGTTTAGACCCTTGTTGGTGAGTTCTTATACCCACCACATTGAGAATGGTTTCCCAGTGTAGGACATAGGAATAGAGGCAGGACCTCTTCATATTCCATGCTTTTTCGTTTTCTGGAACCGTAATTTGGGTGAGATATTTACACTGATTATTTTTGGAAAAAAATGTGCTTAATTGGTGCAGAAATGGTGCAAAAAATATGCAACATCAAAAACTCACCAAAAGCTCATCGCGGAAACATAGCCTTTTAATGTAAGTATATAAGGGGACAATACAAATATCTCTCCGAGGATCTGTTTATACCAAGGAAGGTGACGGTCACAAGGGGGCATTCTCTGTGTCTGGAGGAGAGAAGGTTTTTCCAACAACATAGAAGAGGATTCTTTACTGTTAGAGCAGTGAGAATGTGGAATTCCTTGCCTGAGGAGGTGGTGATGGCGAACTCAGTTGAGGGGTTCAAGAGAGGCCTGGATGTCTTCCTGGAGCGTAACAATATTGTATCTTACAGTTGTTAGGTTCTTTAGAAGGACGTAGATCTGGGGAGTTATTCTGATGGAATATACACTCACCGGCCACTTTATTAGGTACACCTGTCCAACTTCTTGTTAACACTTAATTTCTAATCAGCCAATCACATGGCGGCAACTCAGTGCATTTAGGCATGTAGACATGGTCAAGACAATCTCCTGCAGTTCAAACCGAGCATCAGTATGGGGAAGAAAGGTGATTTGAGTGCCTTTGAACGTGGCATGGTTGTTGGTGCCAGAAGGGCTGGTCTGAGTATTTCAGAAACTGCTGATCTACTGGGATTTTCACACACAACCATCTCTAGGGTTTACAGAGAATGGTCCGAAAAAGAAAAAAAATCCAGTGAGCGGCAGTTCTGTGGGCGGAAATGCCTTGTTGATGCCAGAGGTCAGAGGAGAATGGGCAGACTGGTTCGAGCTGATAGAAAGGCAACAGTGACTCAAATCGCCACCCGTTACAACCAAGGTAGGCCTAAGAGCATCTCTGAACGCACAGTGCGTCGAACTTTGAGGCAGATGGGCTACAGCAGCAGAAGACCACACCGGGTACCACTCCTTTCAGCTAAGAACAGGAAACTGAGGCTACAATTTGTACAAGCTCATCGAAATTGGACAGTAGAAGATTGGAAAAACGTTGCTTGGTCTGATGAGTCTCGATTTCTGCTGCGACATTCGCATGGTAGGGTCAGAATTTGGCGTAAACAACATGAAAGCATGGATCCATCCTGCCTTGTATGGAGCATCTTTGGGATGTGCAGCCGACAAATCTGCGGCAACTGTGTGATGCCATCATGTCAATATGGACCAAAATCTCTGAGGAATGCTTCCAGCACCTTGTTGAATCTATGCCACGAAGAATTGAGGCAGTTCTGAAGGCAAAAGGGGGTCCAACCCGTTACTAGCATGGTGTACCTAATAAAGTGGCCGGTGAGTGTAGGCTGAACTGGATGGACAAATGTCTTTTTTCGGCCTTGCTAACTATGTTACTATGTTAATACTTTTTATTGCAGTATTTTTTCCCATATATACCTTTACCTCTATGTTATATGTGTTTATGATGTCCTATGAGTTAAATAGTTTACCTAGCATAAATAAAATAAATGAGAATGTTAAAGGGATGATTTCATAAAGATAAACTATTTCTATATGTCCTGTTAGGGCATATGGACTTCTGTGAGCCAGAGATAGCGGATTTGGCTGTGGATTATCTAGACTCTCGAAGTCAAATATGAGTGCTCAAAATTATTACTTATAGTTCATAGGTAGAAATTCAGAATTGACTATTGAGTTTAATTGATGTTTGATAAGTTTAGGAAAATTCAGGTTCACATGAACCCTCAGTGTAAACTGCTAACCCGGTCACCAGCACAGAGGTCAGTTTATCTGCTAGGACATGGGTTAAAATGAACAGATGAGCCCCTTTTCCTTAGTCTCCCTACCAGAGACTGAACTTGATCTTCTATCATTTGATGTCATGCAAGACCAGATAAATGACAAGTCTTTCGAGAGCCTGCAGAAGTCCTTTAGAACAGCTGCACAGCCTTCTCCACTTCTTTCCAGCAGGTTTCTCACTTAAGAAAAAAACACGCTTCATTACATCGCCTCTTACTTGAGCTGCAAGGGTCTATTCAAGGAAGATAAGCCTCTTAGAAATGAAGTAGCGTTGAATTTAGGTTTTGAGTGACAGCAGGAAGGTTTATCCATTGAACAGACAATACTGCTTTCTCTGCATTAAGCTAGGAGGCGGACAATGATCTGTTTTTTAGGCCGCATCTCATCTCTTTCCCACAGCAGAAGGTGATTAGAGTGAGGAAACAGGGACTCAGAAAGAAAGCTGAGTAGTATCTCCCCAGCCCTCTGTTTCCTGAATAGGACTGGATGGAAGTTCTAGGCCAAGTGCATCAATCACAGATTAGCTATGAGGATGATATGGGTTACCAGATGCTGGGGATGAACATATGGGGCACTCAACAAACTGGTAATGTAGCATGGACAAAGGCTCAAAAATACAATTTCTGCAAATAGGAAAAAAGAAAATTCCCATGGAGAAGACTTCAGAAATGTATGGTCCTTCAGCTGCTGTTCACAATGCACTTCCATATCGGGGATTGAAATAACATGTGTGGCCTGTACAGCTAGCTGCACAGGGGCCTAGTAGGTTAACGGGGCAATGCCAAGTTCAGATTAACTTGCTACTATTCAACTTCCTACATAAGAATCAATGTTAAGGGATTGAGCTAATTATTGACTCCCAATTTCTAGGAAATTGTAATAGATACATAAGGCTGGTTTCACACTTGCGTTTTGATCTGCAGCGTTTTTTTAAAAAACGCATGTGGTGAAAAAACGCATGTAAACACGGCAAAACGCCGCGTTTTTTAGACGCATGCGTTTTTGCATGCAGAAAAAAACGCGGCATTTTGCCGCGTTTACATGCGTTTTTTCCTGCGTTTGCGTTTTTTAAACGCATGCTGAGAAGTGTGTGACAGCTGCCAATCATCAAAATCAACTAGAAAACCCACTAAAAAGAGAAATAGCTAGGGTTAGGGTTAGGGTTAGGGTTAGGATCCCTAGTAACCCTAGGGATCCTAACCCTAACCCTAATCCTAACCCTAGGGATCCTAACCCTAACCCTAACCCTAGGGATCCTAACCCTAACCCTAGGGATCCTAACCCTAACCCTAACCCTAACCCTAGGGATCCTAACCCTAACCTGTTGTGAATTCTATTTTTGGGCTCCCTCTAGTGGTCACAAGCGGTACTGTGTAGTGTTGTCTTTCTGCAGGTTGGCTGCATCAGCTGGTTCGTTATCCTTGGTTGGTTTCCTATTTAGCTCACCTGGAGACTCAGTTCCTTGCCTGCTATCAATGTATTCAGTGCTCTTCAGATTCCTTGTGGCTACCTTGCTCCCAGTCTCTTCAAGACAAGCTAAGTTTTTGTTTGATCATTTTTTGATTATCAGTGTTCATTATGTTTTTAGTCCAGCTTGCTAAAATGTGATTTCCTCGCTTGCTGGTTGCTCTAGGGGACTGAGTTTCTCCCCCCACACCGTTAGTTGGTGTGGGGGTTCTTGAAATCTCAGAGTGGATATTTTGTAAGGGTTTTTTACTGACCGCATAGATTCCCTTTTCCTTCTTTCTGCTATCTAGTATTAGTGGGCCTCATTTGCTGAATCTGCTTTCACCCCTGTGTATGTGCCTTCTTCTTACCTCACCGTTATTATTTGTTGGGGGCTTCTATATCTTTGGGGATTATTTCTCTGGAGGCAAGAGAGGTCTTTCTTTCTTTCTAGGGGTAGTTAGTTCCTCAGGCTGGCTCGAGACGTCTAGGATTTTTAGGCACGTTCACCGACTACTTCTAGTGTGTTTGGATAGGTTCAGATTTGCGGTCAGTCCAGTTTGCCACCTCCCTAGAGCTTGTCCTATGTTTGTTACTTAGCTGGAGTAATTTGTGATCCTCAACCACTAAGGATCATAACACTAACCCTAAGGGTTAGGATCGTAACCCTAACCCTAAGGTTTAGGGTTAGGATCCCTAGGGTTAGGGTTAGGGTTAGGATACCTAGGGTTACTAGGGATCCTAACCTTAGGGTTAGGGTTAGGGTTAGGGTTAGGATCCCTAGTAACCCTAGGGTTAGGGTTAGGGTTAGGGTTTTCTTGTTTTTTCTGGTGTTTAGGGTTAGGGTTAGGGTTAGGGTTTTCTTGTTTTTTCTTGTGTTTAGGGTTAGGGTTAGGGTTAGGGTTTTCTTGTTTTTTCTTGTTTTTTCTTGTGTTTTTCTAAAAAAACGCATGCGTTTTTAACGCAAACAAACGCATGTGCTTAAAAACGCATGCGTTTACATAGACAGCAATGCATTTTTTTGCCGCAAATAAACGCATGCGTTTTTTGCGGCAAAAAAACGCCGCTAGAAATTACTACATGTTGCATTTCTGCAAATGAACGCACGCATCAAAAAACGCATGCGTTGCCGAAAACGCGTCAAAATGCACGCTAAAAAACGCATGCGTTTTTTTATGTTAAGTATAGAAAAAAAACGCATGCGTTTTTTAGCGCTAAAATGCTGCAGATCAAAACGCAAGTGTGAAACCAGCCTAAGAGGGTGATGTATGATGACACATTGAAGAGCAAGGACACATACTAGTCTTGCCCATATTCTGTTCTTGTCATTTTCTAAAAACACCTAAATGGTTTTTCTAAATCTCACAGATAGCCTTACTGTAAATGGATTTCTAAAAATAATTGAAAAAGGAATTGCGCCTTTTGTGAGCTTTCTAAATATAATTAGCTATTTTCAGGAAGTGTGTTACAATTTGTGCATGTTGGACTTCTCATAGACCAACGTCAGTGGAGCCAACAGAAACCCAGTGACATGGCCTAGCATGTACAGTACAAGCTATTACTACAGTTCTGCTGATTGCTACGAACCAGTGTTTCCCAATCTACAGACCTCACAGTTCCCTGACAGATCATGTTTTTAGGATTTCCTTAATGCAAGGTGGTTCCCGTGTGCTGAAAAGGTTAATCCAGGCGGGAAGTAAAAAAAACTTCCAGTTTACTGCAACACGTTCTGGAGTAGAACCTACTCCTTCCTCAGGCTCTTGATGCCTTGAAGCCTAAAGAAGAAGCAGGTTCTACTTTGAAATGCGTTTCAATTGGAAGTTTTTATACTTACTGCCTGAATGAACCGTTGTCAGCGGCAGTGCCCGGGATCCATCGCTCAACTCTCTCCATTACTTGTCATGTCCTCTCTCCATTTGGGTTGAGTACAGGGCCGGGGTAGCAGCCACGATTGGTCTATATACTGTATCACTCTTCACCTAGTTGTGCCATTTACAACCTGTTCAGGTTCAGTGACCAACCCTCCAACTCACCCTCACCTGCTGCCCATGGTGTTACACAGGGAGCGCCTCTTGTTTTTTATCTTTTAGCATTATACAGGTGAGAGAACCTATGGCAATTTCTGATGCCGTGATAATAATTCAATCACTTGTGCGATACTAAGGAAATTCTGAAAACATGATCTGTTAGGGGGCCGTGAGGTCAGGAGTTTATGGAACACTGCAATAAAATGATGATCATGTATTTAAATGGGTTTTCCACTTTTAGAAGAGTGGTCCCCAAATGATCAGATACCAGCAAAGAAATCAAATACTAATAGTATTCACCCCCCATTGCTCCGGTCTCTGTCATTTTGCAGCAGTAGTGACATTCACATCACCACTGCAGCCAATCACCAAGCTCAGCTGCTCAAAAAAACTGCTGCAGCCAAAACCCAGACAGAGGAGAAGCAGTGGGAAGGTGCTGCTTTGTCTGGGAGGAGCGAGTGTTATTTGTATTTATTATTTTACTTTTATCTGATCAGTAAGGGACCACTTTTCTAAAAGTGGAAAACCCCTTTAAGATGGCTTGACAGAAAAGAATAAAGATAAAAAGCCATTACATAGTATTATTAATATGGTTCAATAAGGCTAGACGCACTCATCCTTAGGAAATTGCTCATTTTGAGTCACTTTTAGTCCCGTTCTCTATAGAGGAGAGTGTTTCCTATGTTGCCAAGACCAGTGCTATGGGTAAAGGGGACTGGCTGACCGCTTATTTCAAAATCTAAGCTGTATATGCATTGGTTATTTCTGAGAAGGGGGCTGGTCTAGCTAATGAAAAAATGTAGACAGCCCCCTGTACACTCTGCTCTGGTCAAAGCAAATGCACAAGGACTTGGGATGGAGTGACTGCCAGAGTATAAGGACACCCGGCCTAATTGAATTTATATTAAAAGGTCCTTTATATTTTGAGGCTTTAAAGCAGTGGGCTAGGAATTTTATAGCCATCTATCAGGCGTCCCGGGTTGAAGATGAAAATCATCTCCTTGCACAATATCTTATGCACACAAGGTTCCCTGTGAGGAGCGACTTACATGACTTTTTACTGTACATTTATAGACAGAACAGAACCTGAACTATAGGATATTTCTCGGCAAACCTATTATAAGACGTCCATTAATTTGTCAGAGCTGCGAGGAACAAGGAAGTCTTTAATTTCCATTTACTATCACTGGGCTCGTTCAGGGGAACAGATTGAGTTATATGAACATTTGATATTATAATTATAAGTAAACCCTTCTAGTATGTAAATTGAAGGTTCCAGTAAAAAATGCTGATGTTATTCATTTTGTGCTATTAATCCCAGTGGGAGCAGCCAGCCTCTTTCTGTTGTGTAGAGACACTTCAAGTGTTGTCGGTGGTACGAAACAAGCACATAGCTTTACCCTGGACAAAACAAGTAGACAATGATACCAGATATACAATACTGGGGTGAGATATACTAACATGGCATCATATTATCATTACGTCGTCATAATACAAAGCATTACAAGTAACAGGATCTCTTTTATCTGGTAAATTGTGCAGTATAAAGTGTCCCTGGGAACAAATGCTTTAGAACAGCTTTTATTTTTACCTATGAACCACCAATACAGTATATTAGACCCAAAGAGGATCATCTGTAAACCACTGACTATGGAAGAACACAAAGCTCTGATATTGTGCAATTAACCTGTGTTTATAGGACCACTAGGGAAAACAAGTATTATGCCTGTGTGTCCTCCCCATGTTTGCGTGGGTTTCCTCCGGGTTCTCTGGTTTCCTCCCACACTCCAAAGACATACTGATAGGGGTCAGTGATGATAATAAAATGATGATGTAAAGTGCTGTAGAAATTAAAGAAGCACTCTCATCAAAGTTCTATCCTCTTATTATATATAAACCATCATATTATATAGCACTGTGTACCTACAATTACTCATTTTGTCTTTCTACTTAGTTAATTCTTTTACTTCTCGAGACTCTTTGTAGAAACAGGAAGTCTCTTTTCACCTCTTAAAACTCCTGACCCAGCTGCTCCGCTCCTCCCCCTTCCAGGGACATTTGCAGAGATGACGCATGCAGGGAAAGGAGATTTCCTATTTCTACATAGAGCTTAGAGGGATTCATCTTATCAGTTTTTAATCATGTGATATCAAAGAGCTAATGGAACAGAGAAGAATTCACTGGGTAGAAAGGCAAAATGAGCAATTGTAAGTGCACAGTGCTATATAATATGATGACTGCAATATATTAAGACAATAAATATTTGGATGGAGGAGGGCTTGTTTAATAGTGTCACATAAGGGAGTAAAATAAAAGTAATATAATAAATGATAAATAATCCTTGCTCAGTTTGTACAAAAATCTGTTGTATATTCCTTGCACAACATTTGTTATGTTGTTGTAGACACTTTTTCCACTTTGCGTGACAATGGGCGTGGCTTTGCTGAAAGACGGTGTGACTTGTCCATATCAGAGAGCGCCAAAAAAGTCATCCAAACAGTAAAAAATAACTGATTATGTTTCTTTAGCCAAAAACAATAACGTATAAACATTTTAATTCTATTTTTACAACGGTTTATTTGCAAGGCGGTGTGGATTTTGCAGGAAAGGCGTGATGTAGCTTAAAAAGGGATTTGGTCTAAGATGCAGCACCGTGCAACGAAATGTCGGTACAATTCAACTGGCTACGAGTCAGTCTACTGAGATAGGTGTGACTCATTTCTAATTCATCATTTTCAGATCATCTATTGGAAGCTTCCATAGTCTATATATTAGACAAGATTAGGAAATGTCTTCCTTTACTTTAATTAAAGATGAATGAATGGATGAATGGACAGGAAGGAAAAAAAATGGGTAGATAGATAGATAGATAGATAGATAGATAGATAGATAGATAGATAGATAGACAGATAGATTATAGATGGATAGATAGAGGTCCACTAGCAAGGAAAAAGATCATAAGTGGGTGCAGAGCCTACCAGGCAAAACCAAAACCCATGGGTCAATAAACCACTATATTTTGGACTTTTGGAGTGCTGCCTTCATCTTTTTTGGGGATAAATAGATAGACAGATAATCAGAAAAATCAGAAAAAAAGCAGGCAGCACTCCAAAAATTTAAATGAAAAACCGTGGCTTTACTGATCCATTTTGTTTTGGTAGTGCTGCCAAATTTACTTTAATTATTTAGATAGACAGATAGATATGGTATAGATACATAGATAGATAGATAGATAGATAGATAGATAGATAGATGATTGATAGATATGTGAAAGATAGATAGATAGATAGACATAAAGCTTAAAGGGGTTGTACCCGTTCAGAAAGGTTTTCTGTGTTGATGTCATGTCAAGAACTCTGCAGCCAATAGGTGAGCTCAGCGACTCTCAGTGGCTCGTGCCATCCTCACGGGCAGAGCTACTGAGCTCAGTTGTCTACACAGCTGTCAATGTGACATTGGCACTGCAGAAAACAACAGACACCAAGAGCAGTCAACCGAGACTTAGCGCTGGACCCGGACAGGGTCAGTAAGCTCAATTTGGGGTTTTTTTTCCACTAAAAAAACTTATAGCAGAAAAATTCTGAAAGGGGACGAGCCCTTTAATATTGATTGATTTGATATGAAGCTTTTGCCCAGTAAATTCACAGTACATTATTGTACACTACAATAGGGTTTTGAAAATATAGCAATAACTCAGTGTAAAAAAATTGATCATACAGCAGATGATTAAATCCTTAAGTGTATGTGTCCACGTTCAGTATTACATCCGGAATAGCTGTGGGTTGAACGCTGTGTACAACCGCAGCGTCCAGATGTTACAGCATAGTGGAGTGGATTTTATGAAACACGCACCCGGCGGCCCTGCGTTTCCGGACATGCGGCGTGTCTTTTTAGACTGCAGCATGTCTGTTTACTTTATGGCGAATCACAGGGCCTTATGTATTGGGTGCGGAGATTCCGGATGTGTGGAATGACACATCCGGAATCACCAGGCGTACAGAAGGGGGCGGCACTTTGGGCAGAGCGAATTTTCCGCTCCGTCCAAAGTGCCGGCAATCCGGAACGTGGAACCTTACCCTAACACATCAAGTATGCCTTAAAATTGCACAAATTCTCTTTTTTTTAATTTAACCCCTTCGATGTTTTGGAATGAAATCTGTTGTGAATCTGCTACACAATCTGCAACAGAATGAGCACCCGGCCTCTGCCTTATGTGTAGGTTTCAGAACCTACTTGACATTCCGCAGCCTATCTAGGCCAACGGGTTTACAAGATTCTAGAATGTTTTCTATTCTGTACAGTGGAAAACACATGGAAGAATATGGGCCTCACTTGCCACGTAGCAGTGAATTATTTGTGAGTCTCTATTGCTTCTGTGAACAGGACGAGGCTTTTGCAAAAAAAAAATTACGACTTTCAAATTAAAATTATTTTGCTTTCGCCTCTGTTCCGCTCTATCAGCCATAACTTTTTATGTTTATTACTATGTGGCTACTTGAGGCTTTGGTTTTTGCTAGATGAAAATCAGATTTTCCAGGTAGCCTTTTTGACGTACAGATAAGTGCTTTCTTTAATGTGTTTGACTTTTTTAAAAATCACTGAATGTCTAAAATAAAACATGCAAATAGTCTCTAGCTTGGCACACTCGCCACAAGGAGACACGTTCCCCCTTAGACCTAAAATAAAACAGTAGCAACATTGTTTCTTATTTCTTTTTCTGCTCTTCCATGCTCTGACAATACTACTCTGTGGGTTGTGAACAATAAGTTTATGTTTGTTACTTTTGGGAACTTTTATTGAGAAAAAAATTACATATTTTGAAAAAGTTTAGTTCATGTTTGCGAAACCTAAAAAAAAAGTTTTCATTAATTAGTAAATATTTTTCTAAAAGTCTCGTGAAGCAAATTAAATTACACATTTATTGTTAACGCTGATGAAATATTACTGTATGACGTTACATTATTTTATGTCGACATACCACAGACAAGCAATCAGCCGGGGAAAATTTAGGGGTGGCAATCGGAAAAGAAAGGGAGCCGCCTCCCAATGGCATTGCCAAGAGGCTGAGGGCGCAGTCGGACAACTGTACAAATAGGACCAAGATTGGACCGAAATGCTCGGACTGGCCGGTGGCTCACCTGACCTTAGAGTGACAGCTGCATAGAAATACAGGAAGCGGTCCCGCTCGGCTCGGGAGGGCTGCCGGCCAGTCCGTGCTTTCCCGATCCAATTTATATGGCCAGCTGACAATGCCCTTAATGTCAGGATTGTGCTGTGCTACATTCACACATCCATGTCCATTTTTACAGCCATCAGTAACTTTGTTTTACATCCATGTTGCATCGTTTTTTTCTCATCCACTTTTTAAAACCAAAGCATGTAGCTTTTCTACACTTTCATTTATTTATCTTGGTTGAAAAAAAGTATGGAACACTCAACTAAAAAGTTTGTCTTCTATTTTTCATCCATTTTTAATGGATCCTAACAGACGTCAATGGCCGAGTCTGATCCTCAAAACGGATGAGAATAGGACATGCTGAGTCTCACGGACCGGATATATAGCTATGATTATGGATGTGTGTATGGATCAACAAAAGTCTTAAAATTGGGCAGCACACAGACTCGTACACCGAATTTGTGAACATAGCCTTTAGCAATTACGAAAGCAGGAGACTGGCTGCCAAACTGAGCCACTATTCTGATGATCATCTAGCAGGCACAGTTCATACATAAGAATGAAGACGTGTAGTGCTTGCCTTCTAGTATATGGACCTGAAGATGCTGGGAGGGGTTAATAGGAGATACAGTATAGTTGTTTAACTTCTAAATCAACAGAATGTATATTATCTCCGATAGCGAGAACAGAACATTGCCACCCAGTGGCCAAATAATTCTTTCTAGGCTTTCTTTCTTTCTTTGGTTTTGACAGCCTAAAAAAAATTGTGTGATTGTATTTTTTGCATATTATTCAGAATAGAAAGAAAGGTATAGAACGGCAGGGTGCATGGCTTTTAATAATGTAAGCAGTACAAGAAGTCACTAAAAAATGCTGTCCTTTTGGATTTTGTTTTTTTCATGTACTTGGAATATTAAAATATATAGGTTTGTTTTAAAAAGTTTTTTTCAGAGAAACCTAGCGATCGTGTTATTTTTTATAAGACGGGTTAATATTAATAATGAATAAAAATGAGAAAAGAGCAGGAGCCAAGTAGTGATGAGATACACATGAGAATTAACACTTCCATTAGACGGCACTTTTCTGCTTGTAATTTACAAACAATAAGAATTTAAACTATACCAAGCTGAATTTTCTGTATACATTTTTAATATTATTCTGACTCACACAACAAAGTTTACAATATAGGAAAAATATCTTTAATTAGTGCGTTTTCCCACTGCTTCTAATATGTTCCAATAATAAGAAGAGGCACTGTGTTTTGGTAGTATCCCATGTACAGTACCTCTGTACCTCGGTGTCACAGGGTCATAATTGCCCCATTTGTAAATGTTGTGTTTAACCTCAGGAAATGGCGCCGTGGACTTTGCAAACAAAGTTTTGATGCTTTGGTTCCAATCAGTATCATGTTATAAAGTCCAGCCAGAAAAAGGATTCATTTACCTGACCTGTCATTTTGATCTTGTTTCATTGTTGGGACAAGTTAGTTGGCCTTGGAGTTTAGGAGGAGAAGAGGGGAGTCTGCCACGGAGCTGAGATGTGTTAGAGACACTGAAAGTTTTCATTTTAACTCCTTAATGAGCCTGACCTTTGGCCCGCGTTGATGAGTTCCATACCTTTATTAGTGCGCTTTCCAAATACATTTGACACTAGTCACAATTCTGACAGGGTTATAACTAATGAAACCATGCTCAAAAATAATGATCTGAAATTGCATGTCTTTCTAGGGGTAGCTTAATGCACATAAATCTAAGGGATGACAACCGTCAGTAAATCTACTCACAGTCAGTAAAAAAGAACTACACTTTTTATTCATTAATGCAAAGAGCTTAAAGAAAAGTCAAATTATTCTCCATATATAACAGGTAACGCTCCTATCAGTGAGGGTCTAATTTCTGCAATCCTAGATCCACCCTACTTAAAATTGACGTTTATACAAACAGTTTCAATCTGCTATTTTACACTATTTCCACCCAAAAATATACACTTTTCCGATGTTTTTCTTTCTCTGTGTCCCGCTCAGTATCAAGTTTAATCTGTGATATTTGTCACGGGGAGACTAGGTGAGCAAGAGCTAATAACCCTGCAGTTTCCCTCAGACTAGGGAAATCCTGACTGACCCTCTACCTGGAGTTTACACTGATGGTGTGCATGTCCAGGCCTCGAACCTCACCCTGACTCCTGTTTTAACCCTAGGCTGATACCTCCGCCCTCCACCCAGTGAAGAGGTAATATTCCAATACCCACAGTTAGCACAGACAAGGATAAAGGAAAATATACACCACGCCGCAGTCACTCAGGAATACACTATAAATGCGCAGGGCAAAATAAATACAAATATAGGAAGGAGTAAATAAGACAGAGGAAAATACACCACCAGCAACGAATCTCCAACAACCAGCTCTCCACTCCAGACTGAGATAACAATGCACAAGACAGACGCTATAATCGGCGACGCCCAATGATCAGGAGAACTATTTAAAGGCCATGGGAATGGCCCAGCTTCCAATCCGAGGATTAGGTAAATTAACCCCAGAACAGCTAGATAAAATCTAGCAGACGCCAATGAGCAAATAGTGGTCAAAAGCGGAATTACCGCTGTCTGTCGGACGACCTGGTCTGAACAGCATCCGACATGACAATATTGTAGGCAGGTAGCATAATATGAATTATTTCCATGTTTTCTGCCTATAACTCACAACACCGGCTTCTACATGTTTTTCACTACTTTCTTCTTCACATTTCCATCAATCAGTCTACTTCCCCCTCTGGAAGCTAGAAATATACTGGCAAAGTTATTATGAGGGGAGTTTTCCTTGACGTTTTGTTGTAGTTATTTGCGCCAAATTGATGAAAGTGTAGCATAATGTTTGATATATTTGATACATCTTAAAATATTACAATTCTGTCTACAAATGTTATTCCACTTTTTATGCCCCCACTTATTCAAATACATTGCTATTTTTTTTCACAAATTTTTAGAAAAGTCCCAATTGATAAATCTGGCTAAAACCTTATTTGCGTAGTCCATATTTGAAAAGTGAAAAAATGCAACACAAAATTGTAAAAAGTCACAGTTTTTGGTGTAAATATAGCGTTTGACAAAATATATGACATTTTGATGCCAGAAACTGGCAGAAAGGCCTTGACACATGCCCTTCATAGACCATAGTAAATTACCTAGTCATGTTTCTTCCCTTTCTGGCATCTCTAAATATTATACCCAAGTCATTCTCCTTCTCCCTCTGGTAGCTGTAGATGTATCTGTTGTATTCCTCGTTTCCCTGTCAGTATCAGCCTTCTCCCGGTGCCATAAATATAGACTACTTGTTACTCTTCTGATCAGTAAGCATCAATTCAAAACACCAAGAACAAAAATGATAGTACAGCTGTGGGGAGAGTGACTGCACATTTACATCAACCAGCACTCAGCTCAAGAGGTGGATGAGCACATTGATATACACTTTAAACTCTAGGTGGCAACCATCTATCCAAGGAAATATAAAAATGCTTCCATTATTTATTCAGTTTTACCACATTTACTGCATTTAGATCATTAATTATGATATCAGTAATTATTAATTTTGTGCACTCTAAACAGAATTGTATGAGCATCCCATTGACTTGAATGGGAACTATGTAATGATTCCATTCCTATGTAGAGGCACTGCTGGAGAATTTAGGCACACACTGAGGTATGAAGCAATTCAGGACATACAAAGAAATCCCTAAAACGAATTCTTAGTTCCTGACTATTTAGGAATCTGTAGAGTATTCTACAGCGCTGCGTAAAATGTTGGCGCTATATAAATAAAATTATTATTATTATTATTATAGTATTCATCCCACCAGCATCACAGCTTCCATTTCTAATCAATTCATTTTAACAGACTGCAACTGAAAGAATGATGGGATAGATAATGGTTCATTGACTTTAATGGACAAAATTCTGATTTTCTTTCTTTTAGTAGGTAGAATGAGATAGCCTAATTGATGTCGTTAGTTGATTAACACTTTGCTAGGTTTGGCTCTGTTCACATTGTCTTCATGATTCTGGTTCTCCAATGTTTCTTTTCTCCCTCATAGACTGAATAAAAAAATTAGATACTGTCCAAAATCAGACTCATGATGCCAGTGTGAACTGATCCATTTTTTGAAAAAATAGAAGGATTAATTAAACAATGCAAGAAAAATGCTTATGGGCATACATATGTCACCTTTATTCATTCTGTGTAATAAAGCAACTTTCACTGAGAGACCACAGTAACTCACACACAGTACTTGGTCAGTATTTTACATCAGTATGTGTAAGCCAAAACCAGGAGAGGAACAATTAGGGCTTGTTTCCACTTGCGAGAAACACGTCCGTGTCTCACATGTGGAAACCAAGCTGTGGTCCTGGCACTTTGGAGCGGAGCTGTGCAGCTCCATGTGTTACTATGAGGCCGCACGCTCCGCTCCCAAGTGCCGGCACCAGAGCTTGGTTTCCACATGCGAGACACGGACGTGTTTCTCGCAAGTGGAAACGAGCCCTTAGAGGGAAAGTCTAATAGAAACACGTCACCACTTCTGTATTTATCATCAACTCCTGATTTTGACTTACAAATACTGATGTAAAATACTGACCAAAAACTGAATGTGTGAACCTGACCTAAGTCTAAGCTGACCAAGTAAAGCTAGACAGGTCTAAGATGTTTAATGAGTGAAAAAGTATCTCCAAGATACAGTATGTTCTTTTTCCAGTGGTAAAAAATTGATCTTTGCTAAGGCCCCATTCACACATTCCCTAAAAAAAAATATGTGTGAAAATATCCATTTCAACTATCTGTGTGCTTTTCTTCTGGCCGGCCACGTGTAGATGTGTACCATCCATGTGACATAGGTGTGTACGGGTGTACCGTACCATCCGTGTGCTATCCGTTCGACACATACCAGAATGGAGTGCAAAATAGAAATGACAGATTTTTAGGTGTGAAGTATGTGCAAAGATATAGACAGATTGATAATAGATAGGTAACTAGATAGATAAATAGATATCCGTGAGATATATAACTAGTGCTTATTAAACATATATTAACCTAATAAATAAATACTTGAAAAAAATGACGTGGGGTCCCCCCTATTTTTTATAACCAGCAAAGGTAAAGCAGACAGCTGTGGGCTTATATTATCAGACTAGGAAGGTACACAAATATTGTGCCCTTCCCAGCCTAAAAATGCCAGCCCACAGACACCCAGAAATGGCGCATCATATTTTTTTATTACTGGATTAGTAATACGGATGTCTAAAAAACACCTCTATAACCATGGCTTGATGACAGCTTTGTTTTTGGACAATTCATAGCTGAAATCAACCCCAAGTCCCATTACCCGGATTGCCACCACACCAAGGCAATCAGGAAGAGTGAAGGCAAAGCACAAGAATTGGCGCGACTAATGTGATGTCCCACTTCTGGGGTAGCTGCTGGCTGGTACTTTTAAACTGGGAAGGGCCCATTAACCATCAACCTTCCCAGCCTGATATTATCAGCTCACAGCTGTTTGCTTTACCTTTGCTGAATATCAAAAATGGGGGGAACCCCACATCGTTTTTTTTTCATTTATTTATTTATGTATTTATTAGGTTAATCCATGTACAGTAAACTACACATGCAAAGCAATAATTATATATCTCAAGAATATCTATCTATCTACAATATCTATCTATCTATCTATCTATCTATCTATCTATTTCTGTATCTATCTATCTACCCCATATCTATCTATCTACCCCATATCTATCTATCTATCTATTTCTGTATCTATCTATCTATCTATCTATCTATCTATCTATCTACCCCATATCTATCTATCTATCTATCTATCTATTTCTGTATCTATCTATCTATCTACCCCATATCTATCTATCATCTATTTATCTGTCTGTCTGTCTCATTCTCTGCACATCTTTAGCACATAAAAATCTTTCATTTCTATTCTGCATTCTATTCCAGTACGTGTCACACGGATGGCGTACATGGATGTCATACTTTATGTCATACGTGTGCACACATTGCTAGCTGTGCTACCAGAAAAAAACAGACATGTTTGCGTGTGTAACCGCGAGCATGTGCGCAGCCCCATAGATTACAGGGGGTGTGCATACGTATGTGTCTCTGGTAAATGTTAAGAATTGCGCCACCTGTACCGGAAACACAGATGTGTGAAAGGAGCCTAAAACAGAAGATGCTTCAGGAATCAATCCTTTTGGGTATCTGTGCTCAAGGAGTTTTGTTGTTGGGTTTTCGGCACAGAAACTGAGCAGAACCTTCAAGTGTCTGAGTAGGAGTTGGAGAGTGTGCACATTTGCTCTGTGCGAACATACTCTTTTTATGGAGTACTGAAAACCTGAAGGGCCTTTTTTGTATACCTTTTATAATTTCTTGAGATTTTTTCAAGATTGTTTTGCTGTTTCTTTTAGCTTTTGCTTAGTGTTTTCTGGGCTTCTTGTCACTTAAATAGACAGACAGAGATAGATAGGTAGATAGATAAAATTAATATTAATATTTGTTTTAAAGTGCTTGCTGAAGCATAGTAGAATATAGCATTATATTTGGGGAATAAAAAGCAGCAAATTATCATAATTCTAAATAACTTAAAATTAAGAAAAAAAATCTTTTACAAGGTTAGTAAAAACAAGCAATCTCTTTGACATATTTTTTTCTGAAAATAATCAGTCGAGATTCTGGATATAAATTTACACAGTCAGATCCAAAATTATAATAGTATTTTTCTTGGCAGCATATAGAACTTTTCAAAACCATTCACCTATCCAGGAGGGCAGCACAGAGCATTTCTACGCCAAGAATGTGCTCGTTCTCACTTTGAATTACTCAGGTTAGAATGAAAAACAAATTTGAGCCTTTTTATGCACCAAATATGCCAAGACAAAAAATGATCAAAGGCACGATCGCCCATGTGGAGTCTGCCATGTTTTTCATTTTCTCTGGTAATTAATAATTTGTTTCAAAATACTGTCTGCTTGACCAAATGTCCAAAAGTCAAACATGGTATATTATACAGTCGTAACATATTTCACAGGACTGGGAGATTGTGCATCGCTTCAGATACTATATATAAATGTTACTGTGAAGTCTTATTTGCATTCATATATAAATATATCTAGATATATTCTTTTCAAGTGCAAAAACTAGTTGTCCATAGGAGCTCTTTTCTAAGGGCTCATTCACACATCCAATTTTTCCACATACGAGATAAATAGACCAATTATTCTGATCAGGCTTTGATCAGAGTTTGATTAGAGTGCGGTCCAAGGGTCACACTCTAATCCAAGTAAAAATCCACCTTCTCCTTTCTGACAATCCATGAAAATCAGGCAGCACTCAGATTTTCATGAAGCCATTGAGTTGAATCGCCAATTTTGATCCGATGCTTGGATCAAAATCGGACATGCCTCTGATATTTTCTGAGGAAAAAATCAGACATGTGCACAGCCACATATAGTATCATGGGTACGAGTACTATCTATGAAAATCATGGATAGTACTCATACGTGAATATCGGACATGTCAATGAGCCCTAGCAGATCTAAAGCTGTAGGCAACTGACTGTTCAAGATTTAGGCAAATTATATGTTTTAGCTAATTTACATAGTGTTTGTAATAGAAATTATTTAACATTTTTCATTTCCATTGCCAATTAAAATTTTATGTACATAAATATCTATGTATGTGAGTATTTGTAGCCATAATAATACGCTAAATGTCACCTATATTTTCATGGTGTGCATTAATATAATAACTATCCTTTACTATCTTTGTTTTTAGAAAGCTACAACATGACTATACTGATATGAAAACAGAATGTGATAGTAAGGCTATGTGCACACGTTGCGGATTAGGCTTAGGAATTTCTGGTGCGGGTTCTGTCTCTCCTGGCAGAAAACGCACCTGCGGCTTTTTGTGCGGTTCCGCAGCGTTTTTTTGTGCGTTTTTGCTGCGATTTCTTGCGGATTTGCTGCGGTTTTTACCCCTGCGGTTTTCTATAATGGAATGGGTACAAAAACGCTGCAGATTCACAAAAAAGAAGTGACATGCTACTTCTTTTAAACTGCAGCGTTTCCGCAGCGGATTTTCCGCAAAGTGTGCACAGCATTTTTTTTCTCATTGATTTACATTGTACTGTAAATCAACTGCGGATCTGCAGCGTTTCTGCACCTCAAAAAACGCTGCGAATCCGCAGCAAATCCGCAACGTGTGCACATACCCTAAGACTACTAATTAATCAGTTGATCTGCCATAGAACAAATAATGGTGGTCATACACATTAAATGAATGTTATTTTTGCTGCACATTAAATGTGTAGGGAGCCCGGGAGACTATCGTCTAAACGACAAAAGAAAGAATAATGAATTTCAGTTCCTCTTTCGATATAAAAAATAGAAGGATGTTTATGGAGGAATCGGGCGTGTTACCCTATTATACTTGCACCCTAAAGCAAAATTAACCCTTAGAAAATGTTGTTGTTGAAGATTATAAATCAGGAAAGCCTACAGCCTGCACTGACCCCGCTGCCTCCTCATCACTACCAGAGCTACCGCCTCACCAACACCGGAGCTCCTGCAACCCTCAGCCTATTGCCTCCTTCCCCACCATCCTGTAGAATGTAAGCCCGCAAGGGCAGGGTCCTCGCCCCTCTGTATCAGTCTGTCATTGTTAGTTTGCTTACTGTAAGTGATATCTATAACTCTGTATGTAACCCCTTCTCATGTACAGCACCATGGAATCAATGGTGCTATATAAATTAATAATAATAATAATAATAATAATAATAATAATAAATAATGGGAGGAATGGTGAGAATAGCAATGTTCCATGTAAAGCTCATCCTTCACCTTCAAAAAAAGATGTAGATGACCTAACAGTGAACATGCTTTACTGCGGTAGGGGTCCTTCCGAACAGGTGGTACACATCTGACTCCACATAGTTTAACTCAGCAAATATTAATCCAGTGACTGGTCTCAGGCTAACTGCAAACTCAGTTCATATGTAAGGAGTACATAAAACAAGAGTGCCAAAAATCTTTTATCTGTATATTTTCCTAAGTTTTAATGTGTTTTTAGTGCTATAGCATACCAAAAATTATAATCTTCAAGTCTAGTTTATAAGACAATATATATTTGATTTTGTTTTTCCATACAGAGAAAGATACTTTCATACAGAAATTGTACTTTTACTGGCAAGAAGACCTTAAATCCTGCTTACCCGGTTGTGTTAAACCTATTTAGCTACGTACAAGCACTCCGCATCTATTAAAAAGAAAATCTTTTGTGAGCCTATTGCAGCCTTAATAAATGCATGCTATAAAATTCACTAATGTCCCTATGGAACCTATATGTCCAATGTCGATTTTCCTTAATACAATTCACTTCTTACAAATTCAACTAAAGTATTTAAACATTTACTAAGGTTGTCATAAACGCTTTCCTTAGACTTGATCAAATTCAGCTCCAGACTTAATAATGTTAACTGTAGTTATTTCATTTCAAAACGCAAAGACCAAAAGCTCCAAAATGTATAACATTATAAATCTAGTTACTGTGAAGTAGTGTTTCATGCACAGGAAGACAAACGCATAGTGAGCCCCGAAGAGGAAAAGGGTTCAAATGGTCATCCAAAAGCCTGCCTAGAGGTGAAGCGATTAGTGATGGAGTCATACCAAGCGGGACAAACTTGCCTGATAAAAGGGACATTTAAAAAATAAAACTCAATTGAAAAAAAAAAATGTTGAAGGCACAAACACAAAACTATTCAAATATTTTCATTATTATTATTATTATTATTATTATTATCTACGCCATAAAAATACTAGAGCCTGTGGGGAGGTGTTCCTTTTACCCTACCAGCAGAACATACTGCACTCTGTAGGAGGAGACAAGAAGCAGATGAGAAAAGATCGTTAAATTTTTTAAGAAACGTAGTAAGCAAAATATAAAAAAAATATCAATACAACTACAATGTCCCATAAAGACAAACAATGTAACCCCTTATTGACATCATATGCCACCTCCCTGATATTTGATGTGGGATCACCCCCCCCCCGTTAACCTATCAATTGCCGTGTCATTCTCTGACAGTGGCATTTACAGCGTGTCGGCTGGGGAAGCGTTGTTATCTGTCTCCATCTGTGCACTCATGACATGACCGCAGGTTGACAATTGGTTGTCATGTCATGGCCAAGGATCTTCTAGAGACCACTGTGGCTGCCATGACAGTACTCCTGTGAAAACCAACCTATGGCTGTCATTTTTAGGAGACCAAGATTTTTGCTTTACACAGAAGTTCTGTAGTATTGCTGTGTATAGTACAAGCAATCACACAATTCAATGCCCCTAAGGAAAATAACAAATACAGTAAAAAGTGAAAAAAAAAGTTTAAAAAATACACATAATTGGTATTGCTGCAATCATAAAAATCTGATTTATCAAAATATAAAATAAATTAATTTGAACAGTAAACGGTATAACACGAAAAAAAATGAAAACGACAGAATTGCATTTTTGGGGGCTGCCGCCTCAATACAAAACTTAAGAGGTGATCAAAACATTATATCTACCCCAAAATCATATTGTGATGATTCCTCCCTTCAGTGTGTCATGGGCATAGTGAGTGACATCTCAGTCATCCAATCGGGTGCAGGAGTGTGCTGAGTTGACAGCTCAGTCATGCAATCCAGTTAAGGGGTGTGCTGAGTGGTCGGTATTTTGACAGCTCAGCCATCCAATCCAAGACTGGGAGGTGCTGAGCTTCTTGTTGGTGCTCCCTGTTTCTAAATGATTACCTTGTTACTTAGCTCAGCCCCAGATTTCTGCCAATTGTAGCATTCACTTGGTGGTGCTGTTTGCCTGGTAATTTTGTGCTCTTTTTATTGATCTTTTGCTGCTTGACTTTGAATCTCGTTCTCACCATCCTTTTGCTCAACCCCTTTGATCTGCTATTTTCCTGGTATTCTGACCCCGGACCATGACTTGACTTTGCCTTTGCTTTTCACTTTTTGCTTACTACATGCTCTCTTGGTATCTGAATCTGGAATGTTTGACTACCCTTCCTCATGTCTTGTCTGTAAGCGGTGACTAGCATTGCATTCCATAAATGGTGACTAGTGTTACATTCAGTGACTAGTGTTACATATATCAATAGAAACATCATTTCAGGGAGCAAAAAAACAAGCTCTCACATATCCCAAAAATTGAAAACATCACGGCGTTACAAGCAAAATTTAAGTTTTTTATAAATTTTGGATTTTTTTCAACACTTAAATAAAACAAAAACTTTGCATGTTTTGTATCCTTGTAATTGTACTGACCTGGAGAATAATATTGTTATGTCATTTTTACAATAAAATTAAAGCAACAGATAAAAAACAATAGAAAACAATTACAGAATCTCTTTTTTTGCTATTTTACCACACTTGGAATTTTTTTCACTCTTTCCAGTATGCCACATGATAAAATGGATGGTGTCATTCAAAAGTACAACTCATCCTGCAAAAAACAAGCCCTTACATGGCTATGTCGGCAGAAAAATAAAAAAGGTTTTGCTCCTGGAATAAAGGGATTAAAAGTGCAAAAATGAAAAATCACTCTGTCCTTAAGGTGTTAAACAGATTTTCCAGTACAATGATTTAGAAAATCTATTCTTAGGATAGATCATAAATATCAGATAGGTGGAGATCTAACTCCCGATACACCCAGTGAAAAGACGTTAGCAGGTGCCTGAATCCCAGAAAGTACACAGTGTACATGCAGCAGCACAGCTACCACAGGGGGCAGAGGGTGCGGTCGCCCCGGGCTCCATTCTCAGAGGGGCCTACCTGGAGCTACGCTACCCTTAACTTTATCGGCATGCTGTGCATGCCGATATAGTTAAGCTCTGTGGTAGAGCAGGGAAACACAATCTCCCTGCACTACCGCTGCCTGTTCTGTAGAGGGGCATATGGCCCCTAGGACGCTGGGTGCCGGTACTGTACCTGCTGCCTCTGGCATACTGCAGACATGCCCACACTGACCGCTGTGTGGTGTCTGCTGAAGAGATGTCAGGATGCTGCTTCTTCCCTCCATAGAGGAGCAGAATAGGAGACAGTATGGTGTATGACTAACAGCTCAGGCTACAGGTGCCTGTGTGTGTGCACTGTGCAGTGAGGAGGTGGCAGGACACTGTTTCACCCCTGACAAGTCCCTGAGGATTCTTGTATCTGTTCTGCTATCTGAGCCACTAGATTAATGGTGGCTGCTTGAACTTTTAAACAGATCGGTGTCTGTCAGTGTAAATTGCCTGAGGATCACCCGATCTGTAAAGGACTTCAAAGCAGCTGCCATAAATCTCATCCTGCCCCTGATAGAGTGACAGACAAGACTGGTCAGTATGTGACCCCGGCTACAGGACACCACAGATGAGGATGTGTCTCTTGTTCTCTCCATACATATGTAGTATATACTGTATATATCTTGTAATGTGGTCCTGTAGCCGGGGTCAGAGTCCTATCAGTTCAGTGTCTGTGTCATCTCATATCAGGAACTCCAAAGTGACAAACATGAAAATCCAATTTTGAAGCCTTTTATAAAAAAAAATCCCCACAAAGTTGAGGATAAATATATATGATAAAGAGCCAAATAGATGAAAAATCGGAACAGCCAGTAGGTACGTATAAGCAATCACATAGGGATGGATATGTATACTCAGTCTAGACAACATGGGCCCCAAAGGGGGAGAAGTGTCATGATCTCCATGGCCAGAGAACTAGCATAAGCCTCTATAGGAACAAGCTCTTGGAAGATGTAACTGTACTGACCATGAACTAAACCTACCGCATCATCTAGAAGTAGCCAGGTAGCATGTCCTACTTTTTATCCCTATATGCCCAGCGCCGGCCGGAGAACTAAATAATGCTAGCAGAGGGAAATATAAGACCTGACTCACCTCTAGAGAAATGCCCAAAAGGAGACAGAGGCCCCCCACATATATTGGCGGTGATATGAGATGAAACTACAAACGCAGCAGGAAAATAGTTTTAGCAAATTTGAGGTCCGCTTTCTAGATAGCAGAAGACAGAAAGCATACTTTCATGGTCAGTAGAAAACCCTAACAAAACACATCCAGAAATTACTTTAGGACTCTGGCATTAACTCATAATACCAGAGTGGCAATTCCTGATCAACAAGAGCTTTCCAGACACAGTAACAAAACTGCAGCTGTGAACTGGAACCAAAATACAAAAACAAAACATGGACGAATGTCCAACTTATCTAGTAGATGTCTGGGAGCAGGAACAAGCACAGAGAGGCTTCTGATAACATTGTTGACCGGCAAGCATCTAACAGAGAAACCAGGTTATATAGCGACACCCAGATCTAATCAGAACAGGTGAACAGGGAAGATGATGTCACAAGTTCAATTCCACCAGTAGCCACCGGGGCAGCCCAGAATCCAAATTCACAACAGTACCCCCCCCTCAAGGAGGGGGCACCGAACCCTCACCAGAACCACCAGGGCGATCAGGATGGGCCCTATGAAAGGCACGAACCAGATCAGAGGCATGAACATCAGATGCAGTGACCCAAGAATTATCCTCCTGGCCGTATCCCTTCCACTTGACCAGATACTGGAGTCTCCGTCTGGAAACACGGGAGTCTAGGATTTTTTCCACAACGTACTCCAACTCACCCTCAACCAACACCGGAGCAGGAGGCTCAACGGAAGGCACAACCGGTGCCTCATACCTGCGCAATAACGACCGATGAAAAACGTTATGAATAGAAAAGGATGCAGGGAGGTCCAAACGGAAGGAAACAGGGTTAAGAATCTCCAATATTTTATACGGACCGATGAACCGAGGCTTAAACTTAGGAGATGAGACCCTCATAGGGACAAAACGAGAAGACAACCACACCAAATCTCCAACACAAAGCCGAGGACCAACACGACGGTGACGGTTGGCAAAAAGCTGAGTCTTCTCCTGGGACAACTTTAAATTGTCCATCACCTGCCCCCAGATATGATGCAATCTCTCCACCACCGCATCCACTCCAGGACAATCCGAGGATTCCATCTGACCGGAGGAAAATCGAGGATGGAACCCCGAATTACAGAAAAACGGGGAAACCAAGGTGGCAGAGCTGGCCCGATTATTGAGGGCGAACTCCGCCAATGGCAAAAAAGCAACCCAATCATCCTGGTCAGCAGACACAAAACACCTCAGATATGTCTCCAGGGTTTGATTAGTCCGCTCGGTCTGGCCATTAGTCTGAGGGTGAAAAGCAGACGAAAAAGACAAATCTATGCCCATCCTAGCACAAAATGCCCGCCAAAATCTAGACACAAATTGGGTTCCTCTGTCAGAAACGATATTCTCAGGAATACCATGCAAACGAACAACATTTTGAAAAAACAGGGGCACCAACTCGGAAGAAGAAGGCAATTTGGGCAGGGGAACCAAATGAACCATCTTAGAAAAACGGTCACACACCACCCAGATGACAGACATCTTCTGAGAAACAGGCAGATCTGAAATAAAATCCATCGAGATGTGTGTCCAAGGCCTCTTAGGAATAGGCAAGGGCAACAATAATCCACTAGCCCGAGAACAACAAGGCTTGGCCCGAGCACAAACGTCACAAGACTGCACAAAGCCTCGCACATCTCGTGACAGGGAAGGCCACCAGAAGGATCTTGCCACCAAATCCCTGGTACCAAAAATTCCAGGATGACCTGCCAACGCAGAAGAATGCACCTCAGAGATGACTTTACTGGTCCAATCATCAGGAACAAACAGCCTATCAGGCGGACAACGATCCGGTCTATCCGCCTGAAACTCCTGCAAGGCCCGCCGCAGGTCTGGAGAAACAGCTGACAAGACAACTCCCTCCTTAAGAATACCTGTGGGGTCAGAGTTGCCAGGTGAATCAGGCTCAAAACTCCCAGAAAGGGCATCCGCCTTAACATTCTTAGAACCTGGTAGGTACGATACCACAAAATTAAACCGAGAAAAAAATAATGACCAGCGCGCCTGTCTAGGATTCAGGCGCCTGGCGGTCTCAAGATAAATCAAATTTTTGTGGTCAGTCAATACCACCACCTGATGTCTGGCCCCCTCGAGCCAATGGCGCCACTCCTCAAACGCCCACTTCATGGCCAAAAGCTCCCGATTCCCAACATCATAATTCCGCTCAGCGGGCGAAAATTTACGGGAAAAGAAGGCACAAGGCCTCATCACGGCGCAGTCAGAACTTTTCTGCGACAACACTGCCCCAGCTCCGATCTCAGAAGCGTCGACCTCAACCTGAAAAGGAAGAGCCACATCAGGCTGACGCAACACAGGGGCAGAAGAAAAACGGCGCTTAAGCTCCTGAAAGGCCTCCACAGCATCAGGGGACCAATTAGCAACATCAGCACCCTGTCTAGTCAAATCGGTCAATGGCTTAACGACATCCGAAAAACCAGAAATAAATCGACGATAAAAGTTGGCAAAGCCCAAAAATTTCTGAAGACTTTTAAGAGAAGAGGGCTGCGTCCAATCACAAATAGCTTGAACCTTGACAGGATCCATCTCAATGGAAGAGGGAGAAAAAATATATCCCAAAAAGGAAATTTTCTGAACCCCAAAAACGCACTTAGAACCCTTGACACACAGAGAATTAGACCGCAAAACCTGAAAAACCCTCTTAACTTGCCGGACATGAGAGTCCCAGTCATCCGAAAAAATCAGAATATCATCCAGATACACTATCATAAATTTATCCAAAAAATCGCGGAAAATATCATGCATAAAGGACTGGAAGACTGAAGGGGCATTAGAAAGACCAAAAGGCATCACCAAATACTCAAAGTGGCCCTCGGGCGTATTAAATGCGGTTTTCCACTCATCCCCCTGCCTGATCCGCACCAAATTATACGCCCCACGGAGATCAATCTTAGAGAACCACTTGGCCCCCTTTATGCGAGCAAACAAATCAGTCAGCAACGGCAATGGGTATTGATATTTAACCGTGATTTTATTCAAAAGCCGATAATCAATACATGGTCTCAAAGAGCCGTCTTTTTTTGACACAAAGAAAAAACCGGCTCCTAAGGGAGATGACGATGGACGAATATGTCCCTTTTCCAAGGACTCCTTTATATATTCTCGCATAGCAGTATGTTCAGGCACAGACAGATTAAATAAACGACCCTTTGGGTATTTACTACCCGGAATTAAATCTATAGCACAATCGCACTCACGGTGCGGAGGTAGTGAACCCAGCTTGGGTTCTTCAAAGACGTCACGATAATCAGACAGGAACTCAGGGATTTCAGAGGGAATAGATGATGAAATGGACACCAAAGGTACGTCCCCATGAGTCCCCTTACATCCCCAGCTCAACACAGACATAGCTCTCCAGTCAAGGACTGGGTTGTGAGACTGCAGCCATGGCAATCCCAGCACCAAATCCTCATGTAGATTATACAGCACTAGAAAACGAATAGTCTCCTGGTGATCCGGATTAATACACATAGTCACTTGTGTCCAGTATTGTGGTTTATTATTAGCCAATGGGGTGGAGTCAATCCCCTTCAGAGGAATAAGAGTTTCCAAAGGCTCTAAATCATACCCACAACGATTGGCAAAGGACCAATCCATAAGACTCAAAGCGGCGCCAGAGTCGATATAGGCGTCAGTAGTAATAGATGACAAAGAGCAAATCAGGGTCACAGACAAAATAAATTTAGACTGTAAAGTGCCAATGGAAACGGATTTATCAAGCTTTTTAGTACGCTTAGAGCACGCTGATATAACATGAGTAGAATCCCCACAATAGAAACACAACCCATTTTTCCGTCTAAAATTCTGCCGCTCGCTTCTGGACAGAATTCTATCACACTGCATGCTTTCTGGCGTCTTCTCAGTGGATACCGCCAGATGGTGCACAGGTTTGCGCTCCCGCAGACGCCTATCGATCTGAATGGCCATTGTCATGGACTCATTCAGACCTGCAGGCACAGGGAACCCCACCATAACATCCTTAATGGCATCAGAGAGACCTTCTCTGAAAGTAGCCGCCAAGGCACACTCATTCCACTGAGTAAGCACAGACCATTTACGGAATCTTTGGCAGTAAATTTCAGCTTCATCTTGCCCCTGCGATAGGGACATCAAAGTTTTTTCTGCCTGAAGTTCCAAATGAGGTTCCTCATACAGCAAGCCCAAGGCCAAAAAAAACGCATCCACATTGCGCAACGCAGGATCCCCTGGTGCCAATGCAAAAGCCCAGTCTTGAGGGTCGCCGCGGAGCAAGGAAATCACAATCCCAACCTGCTGTGCAGAGTCTCCAGCAGAACGAGATTTCAGGGACAAAAATAGCTTACAATTATTTCTAAAATTCTGAAAGCTAGATCTATTCCCTGAGAAGAATTCCGGCAAAGGAATTCTCGGCTCAGATACCGGAGCATGAATAATAAAATCTTGCAAATTTTGTACTTTCGTGGTGAGATTATTCAAACCTGCAGATACACTCTGAAGATCCATTATTAACAGGTGAACACAAAGCCATTCAAAGATTATAAGGAGAGAGAAAAAAAAGAAAGACTGCAGCATAGACAGACTGGCAAGTGATCCAATTAAGAGCACAGAGGAAAAAAAAAAAAAAAAAAAAAAAAAACTCTCAGCAGACTTCTTATTTCTCTCCTTTCTCAGCCAAGGATTTTAACCCTTTAGTGGGCCGGTCAAACTGTCATGATCTCCATGGCCAGAGAACTAGCATAAGCCTCTATAGGAACAAGCTCTTGGAAGATGTAACTGTACTGACCATGAACTAAACCTACCGCATCATCTAGAAGTAGCCAGGTAGCATGTCCTACTTTTTATCCCTATATGCCCAGCGCCGGCCGGAGAACTAAATAATGCTAGCAGAGGGAAATATAAGACCTGACTCACCTCTAGAGAAATGCCCAAAAGGAGACAGAGGCCCCCCACATATATTGGCGGTGATATGAGATGAAACTACAAACGCAGCAGGAAAATAGTTTTAGCAAATTTGAGGTCCGCTTTCTAGATAGCAGAAGACAGAAAGCATACTTTCATGGTCAGTAGAAAACCCTAACAAAACACATCCAGAAATTACTTTAGGACTCTGGCATTAACTCATAATACCAGAGTGGCAATTCCTGATCAACAAGAGCTTTCCAGACACAGTAACAAAACTGCAGCTGTGAACTGGAACCAAAATACAAAAACAAAACATGGACGAATGTCCAACTTATCTAGTAGATGTCTGGGAGCAGGAACAAGCACAGAGAGGCTTCTGATAACATTGTTGACCGGCAAGCATCTAACAGAGAAACCAGGTTATATAGCGACACCCAGATCTAATCAGAACAGGTGAACAGGGAAGATGATGTCACAAGTTCAATTCCACCAGTAGCCACCGGGGGAGCCCAGAATCCAAATTCACAACAGAGAAGGGAAAAAGAGAAGAGAAGACGTACAAGGGGCGCACTTTCTTCTTTACATGCGTGATATTTTACCTCCCCCTCTTTCTTCTGCTTCCCTCTTTATTTCCATTCCCCTCTTTAGGGTCTTGTTCAGACAATAGTATTCCTTTTAGGGTTACCTCGATACATTCAGGGACCTATACCCTTATGATGGACTCTATACGCACTTACTGGCTTTTTTTATTTTCTGCACGTTGCAGCCCACAGAATGGGACAGACAGAGACCAGAATCCAAGGCGTGGGAGATAAAGTGGGTGCCATTACACAACCTGGGAGCTAATTTGGAGTCCATTGTACAGCATGGGGGCTAATTCGGGGCCCATTATACAGCATGGGGGCTAATGCGGGGGCCATTATACAGCCTGGCAGCTAATGTGGAGGCCATTATACAGCCTGGCAACTAATGTTGGGCCCATTATACAGCCTAGGAACTATTGTGGGAGCCAATATACAGCTTTGGAGCTAATGCGGGGGCCATTATACAGCCTGGGAGCTAATGCGGGGGCCATTATACAACCCAGGAGCTAATGCGGGGGCCATTATACAGTGTTGGAGCTAATGCAGGGGCCATTATACAGCATGGGAGGTAATGCAGGGGCCATTATACAGCATAGGAGCTAATGCAGGGGCCATTATACAGCATTGGAGCTAATGCAAGGGCCATTATACAGCATTGGAGCTAATGCAAGGGCCATTATACAGCATTGGAGCTAATGTAAGGGCCATTATACAGCCTGGAAGTTCATGCGGGAGCCATTATACAGCATGGGAGCTAATGCGGGGGTCATTATACAGCATGACAGCTAATGCGGGGGACATTATACAGCATGGGAGTTAATGTGGGGGCCAATATAAAGCATGGGAGCTAATGCGGGGCCCATTAAACAGCCTGGGAACTAATGTAAGGGCCATTATACATTATGATAGCTAATGTGAGGACCATTATACAGTTTGAAAGCTACTGTGGAGGCCATCATACAGTGTGTGGTTGCTGCTGTGAGGGGGCTGTCAAACTGTGGAGTCACAAAGGAGGCATTATTACTATGTAAGAGGCACAGCGATGGCATTATTATGTGGGGAAGCATGAGGAGCATTGCTTTTGTGCACAGTAGGTGCAGTAATAGCGACACACACGGCAGCAGCAGCAGCTTAGTATTGGGGTATCAGCAGGATGAGGAGTTTGGGCAGGTTGGGGATAGATGGGGACATTGCAGGAAATGTGAAAATTCAAATGTATCTTTGTTGTAATCTCTGCAGATGAGTCCTGGCTGGAGAAGTCGTCATGTGGGTCTAAGCAAGATGGAAAAGACGGGAAAAGTGAATGATTCCATAAGAAGGAACATCATCTGTTAGTCACTATCTGTAACTGTACTGTAATCTCTTACATGTTCTGCAGGACCGGTATCTACCATTATATGGTCACCATATGGAAGTAGTGTTGGTCTTTGTGTACTGATATATTTTCAGTTACAGCAGGATCATCTGCTGAGGTTCCCCTATACCCATGATAAAAGCGGGCCACCATAGTTGCAATCAAGGGTTAGGGGCCCACTCAGATGTTTCACCTCCCCTGAGTTGAACCCCTAGCTACGTCTCTGGTGTACAGCCCTAAAACATAATTTAATTCAATGGGAGCTGAGATGTAGTAGCCGAGAATGGCTGATACACAGAATACAGAGCTGCCGTGTTCTGGCTCCATAAACTATGTATTTCTGTTGGCTGGGGATGTGCTAACAGCTGATGGTGGTGTGCTGGTAATCACATCCCTACTAATCTGATATTGATGAACTATGCTAAGGACAGGTCATCAAAGTCATAGCAGTGGACAGCCACTTTAATGATAAAACTTTGATTTCTGACACCCACCAATAAGTGGAGCATAGGCGCTTACTGTTTTATTAGGCTGCTTTCACACTAGCGTCGGCACGGGGCCGTCGCTATGCATTAGCCCGACATGCTGACGCGCGTTGTGAAAATAATGCCCGACGTGGGCAGTGGAAGCAGTCTTACGACGCTTCCGCTGCCCCATTGTAAGGTCCGGAGAGGAGGGGGCGGAGTTTCGGCCGCGCATGCACGGTCGAAAATGGCGGACACGATGTGCAAAAAAAGTTACATGTAACTTTTTTGTGCCGACGGTCCGCCAAAACACGACGCAACCATCGCACAACGGTTGCGATGTGTGGCCATACGTCGCAATTCGTAGTTAATGTTAGTCTATGGGGAAAAAACGCATCCTGCAGACAACTTTGCAGGATGTGTTTTTTCTCCTAAATTACGCATTGCGATGTACAGCCAACAACGCTAGTGTGAAAGTAGCCTTATTGAGACCAATATATAAGACTTATGCTTTGGGCATCATCATTAATTGTATTATTTACTGTATGTCTGCAGGCCTAATTCTACAATGCCAACATTTTCAGCAGTATTTTACAATGAAGGGAATAATATACAAATACAAGTAATTAAAATAAATGACCGAACATTGAGACAAAAGGAGAAAGCTTCATATAGGCTTACAATCATAAAATGTAAGCTATCATCAGAAAATCTGGTTCAGAAGGAACCTCTGCACTGCTGTATTGTTGAAAAGACGTCAGTCCAAAACAAAGTTTAATAAATAAAATAATGTTTTTCTATTCTACAAGTTTTGAAGTTACATAAACTTCTTCTGGAAAAATGAAGGACCACATGTCGCAGAGGATCCCCACGAATATTCCTTCTGAACCAGATCTCCTATGGGCACATTGTAACCTGTGGACCTGCATCAGCTGTTAAAAACTATCTAAAAGCGAAAAAGGACTTCAAATGTGTTAGCACAATCTAACATTTTTATCTTGATTTTTATGTGGATAAGACCCTATTTGCGCCATTTCGTTCTCCAGTATATATGTGAAAGGGGTGGAGAGGGGGGAGGGTCAGCTGTGACATTGCTTATTGTGATTGGTGTTGTAAACTGTGTATAGAGGTGTTACCTGTCATTGTAATCTGCCTCTGATGATAAGGAGCCTCTCTGGAAACTCTTCCTGACAAGATAGAAAGCATGAGTATAAAATAGTCTCATTAGCCACTGTGAAAAATTACTAATTTTGCTGTTTAATAAAGCTCATGATGTATTTAAAAATAATGTCCAAATTAAAAAATAGGTCATTTTCGGATGATAGCTTCCATTAAACTACTGGTGGACCACCTGTAAAGTGACCAAGGACGGTGTTGTGAACTGTATTTCTTGGCTCCCTCTTGTGATCACTAGCGGTATTACACTTGGATTGTCTTTCTCCAGGTTGGTACCCACCTGGTTCGTTAGGCCTTGGGTGTTCCTATTTAGACTTCCTGGAAACTCAGTCTAGTGCCTGGAATCGATGTAGTCAGTCTATGTCTGTTTGCTCCTGACTCCTGGTCTCCTGCTTTTTGCAAGATAAGCTAAGTCCTGCTTTCTTATTTTAGTTTATTCGCATTTCTGCTATTTTGTTCCAGCTTGATACAATGTGATTCCTGATTTTTGCTGGAAGCTCTAGGGGGCTGATATTCTCCCCCCACACCGTTAGTCGGTGCGGGGGTTCTTGGATATTCAGCGTGGATATTTTTGTAGGGTTTTTGCTGACCGCATAAGTCTCCTTCCTATTTTCTGCTATTAATTAGTGGGCCTCTCTTTGCTAAATCTAGTTCATACTTACGTTTGTCTTTTCTTCTTACCTCACCGTTATTATTTGTTGGGGGCTTGTATCATTACTTTGGGGTCCTTTCTCTTGAGGCAAGTGAGGTCTTATTTTCTCTGAAAGGGTTAGTTGGTTCTCCGGCTGGTGCGAGACGTCTAGAATCGACGTAGGTACGTTCCCCGGCTACTTTTAGTTGTTGTGCTAGGATCAGGTATACGGTCAGCCAAGTTACCACCTCCCTATGAGCTGGTTTTTGTGTTTGCGGACTTAGCTGGAACTTCTGAGATCCTCTACCACTAGGATCATAACAGGACGGTAGCCGTGGACAAGCTGCCGCTCCATAACACCCTGGCACTTTATAGGAAAGGTGTGGGCTGCATCACACTCATTTGTATGCCTCCACTTTCTCCAGACCTCCATCTTCAGGAGACACCACACATAACTCAGGGGACACTCAGTTCATTTCAACAAGCAAAAGTTTACTGGACAGTTCAAATTCATCAGATTGTAACACGGACTGTTGGGCACAACACTTCTTAGTTCTTCTTTCCTTAATATAGTACATCTTCAGCATTACTATCTGTTGTGGATTCTGTTTGTGGGCTCCCTCTGGTGGTTACTGCTGGTACTGGGTGACTTTGGTGGGTTGCGGCCTTTGGTTTCCACCTGTCCATCAGAGGCTGGGTGTTTCCTATTTTACCTGGCCTTTCTGTCATTCCCTTGCCGGCTATCAATGTATTCAGATGTGCTCTGTTTGGTTCCTGCCTACCTGCTCCCAGATCTTTCAGGATAAGCTAAGTGCTGATTTTCAGTTGTTTGGTTTTTTGTCCAGCTTGCTTATTATGTCTCTATGCTAGCTGGTAGCTCTAGTGGACTGAGGTTCTCCCCATGTGCCATGAGTTGGCACATGGGTTCTTGTAATCTCAGGATGGTTTTTTTGATTAGGGTTTTTTGCTGACCGCTCAGACCCCTTTTGTATCGTTCTGCTTTCTAGTTTACAGCGGGCCTCAATTTGCTGAACCTATATATATCATCTCTATGTGTGTGCCTTCCTCTCATTTCACCGTCAATACATGTGGGGGGCAACTGTACCTTTTGGGGTTCATTCCTCTGGAGGCAAGTGAGGTCTTTATTTTCTCTGCAGTACTAGTTAGCTCTTAGGCTGGTGCGTGGCGTCTAGAACCAACGTAGGCACGCTCCCTGGCTATCTCTAGTTGCGTTTGTCAGGCGTAGGGCAGCGGTCAGCCCAGGTTCCATCACCCTAGAGCTCGTCCGATATTTTGTATTACTTTGCTTGTCCCTTGCTATCCCTAGCCATTGGGATTCATGACAACTATCCTTTCATCCTGGACTATCCCTATATTTACTGTTCCTGTGAGCCCCAGGGATTACCCGTCCAGTCAATGCACCCGGGATCCTTTACCTTCCCTTCACGGTGTTCCATGTCCATCATCCCCTATATGACAGAGGATAAGGCACTCTTTGTAGTTCCTGCACCGAGTTTTGACCGCCGGACATTGCAGAAATATCAGTAAGGCCTCCCACTTCCCTGAATGATAGATGCTTGCCCACTGCAACTTGAACTTGACCGTGGTGTGGTTACTGTACTTCTCTATCTGAATAACTATCAAGAAGCAGTCCCTTTTTACTGGGGCATGTGGCCGGACAGCTGTTTTTTACAAACACTATACACTACAATTACATACAATAAGCATATTACATTATACTGCTTACCAAAATCTATCTTATCTGATTCCTATGGTCACTACCTTATGGTCTAAAACCTAGGCTATACTTGTTCCACACTATAAGTGACAAAATATATCTAAAATCACATGACACTATTCACATTATATGATACAGTGCAGCGCGATTGTTGTCTTCAGTGGTAGGAACACAACAGTACAGTCCACCACTCTTACACACCCATAGACTTAAAACATCCGGGCATATTGCTTGATCTATAACATTATTGTAAAATAAGCAGCTGTGGGAGCAGGGGGCCGGCTGTCAGAAACAGCTGGATTATCAGGACTGGATTGTCATGACTATATATATACACTCTACATACATATGTGTATTTAAATGCTCCCCAAAGATCTTTTATGACTATGTGGGGGCACAATGTGTGAAATTAAAGAATGTATAAATAAACTAATTTAAAAAAAAAGCAAGAAAAAAATATTTAAAAAGCCACTGCCAGTTCACAATGCTGTTAATAGATAGCTCCACTAACAATAATTTTAATTATAATTTTATTTCTATGGCGCCAACATATTCTTCAGCGCTTTACATTTTAGAGGGGACTTGTACAGACAATAAAAGACATTACAGCATAACAATAATCACATAAATCAACAGAAAACAAGATGAATGAGGGCCCTGCTCGCAAACTTACAAGCTATGAGAAAAAGGGGAGACACGAGAGGTGGAGGGTAACAATTGCTTTCGTTGTTCGGACCAGCCATAGTGTAAGAATCGGGTGTTCATGTAATGCTGCATGATCCAGTAAACAGTAGTGTTGAGCATTCCGATACTGCAAATATCCGGTATCGGCCGATATTTGCTGTATCGAAATTCCGATACCGAGTTCCGGTATTTTTGCGATATCGGAAATCGGAATCGGAAGTGTGCGGTGCGTATGGTTCCCAGGGTCTGGAGGAGAGGAGACTCTCCTTCAGGCCCTGGGATCTATATTCATGTAAAAAATAAATAATACAAATAAAAAATATTGATATACTCACCCCTCCGGCGGACCCTGGCTCTTAGCGGTGCCTCCGTTCCTAAGAATGCAGGGAGTGAAGGACCTTCGATGGCTTGTGATTGGTCGCGTGAGCGGTCACGCGACCAATCACAAACCACAACGTCATAGAAGGTCCTTCACTCTGCATTCTTAGGAACGGAGGCAGACGCTTGGACTGGTGAGAACCGGGGCCGTCGGAGGGGTGAGTATATCAATATTTTTTATTTTTATTCTTTATTTTATACATGAATATGGATCCCAGGGCCTGAAGGAGAGTTTCCTCTCCTTCAGACCCTGGGAATCATTCTGATATTTTGTGTCCCATTGATATGCATTGGTATCGGGTATCGGTATCGGCGATATCCGATATTTTTTGGATATCGGTCGATTCAATCCGATACCGATACCTTTGCATATCGGAAGGTATCGCTCAACACTAGTAAACAGCCAATATGTGTAAAAGTACAGACGTAGAGGGCTATTAAATGCATAAAGGGTGTGAGAACAGATGATACAAGGGTCCTGCCTATGAAGAAAATTTTGAATGGGCAGCACAGGGATAGTTAGATAAATGTGTTGAGGCGGTAGGCCAGTCTGAAGAAATGCATTTTTAGGGCACACTAAAAACTGTGGGTGTTGGGGATAAATCGAATTGTCCTGGGAAGTGCATTCCAAAGAATTGGTGCAGCACGCAAAAAGTCTTGGAGACGGGAGTGGGAGGTTCTGATTATTGAGGATGTTAATCTTAGGTCACTAGCAGAATGGAGAGCACGGGTAGGGTGATAGACTGAGACCAGGGAGATGTAGGGTGGTGCTGAACCATGGAGTGCTTTGTGGGCGAGAGTGATAAGTCTATATATTGAACTCTGAAGTGGATGGGTAACCAGTGCAATGACTGGCATAGAGTAGAGGCACTCCCATGTGTCTGATATATAAAAATAATTGTCACGGATATGGGAACAAAATTTCAAATATGTCTGAGTTAGATTGATTTGTAACGAGAGGGGGAAAAACACCCAAAAAATAAAAAAAAAATAAAAAAAAAATGAGATCTAAGAGCTAGCCTTCTATAAATGTAGACATAGTTTGGGGATGCATTCGTGCAGGGGTGCATTCGTGCACTATTATTCGTGTACTTTTATTCAAAGTATTTTTTTCTAAGTATTCGGCAGTTATAACATGGCAGTTAGACAGGGCAGGAGACAGGTAAGACAATCTAAATCTATTCCCTATTCACCTGAAACAGAACAAATACTCACTATATGTATCTGCATAATCTATATCCTGGCTGCTGCATTAACTCACATTCACCGCCCTTGCATAAACTCTTTACACTCCATCCATATCGGCCCCTCTGTCCTTTCCTCTCCTATGTATAGCACTCATGCTCTGTTCACATTGCTTAACAGCGCAGATCCATTTAGTCCCACCATCCAACACAAGAAACGCTCTCACAAATCACTTAACCATCTGCTCACTCTTTCTATCCTTCTTCTCCTAGTCGCTGGAGACATCTCTCACAACCCCGGCCCCCCATGTTATAGCCAGTCAAACCTCCCAACTGCTACACCCAGAAACCCCTCTAACCTTATTAATATTCCATGCATGCCTTCTGTCTCTTTCAATTGTGCCCTTTGGAATTCTCGCTCTGTGTGTAATAAACTCTCCTTCATTCATGACTTTTTCCTTTCTAACTCTCTTAATCTCCTGGCTCTTACTGAAACCTGGATCCAGCAGTCAGACGCCACCGCTGCTGCTGCTCTTTCATATGGTGGACTACACTTTTCTCATACCCCAAGATCAGACAACAGAGCAGGTGGAGGCGTTGGTCTGCTCCTTTCACCCAAATGTACCTTCCAAGTTATCCCCCAAGTACCCTCACTTGTATTCCCTTCTTTTGAGGTCCATGCTGTCAGACTCTACATCCCCTTCTCCATGCGAGTGGTGGTGTATCGTCCTCCCGGCCCCTCTCATCAGTTCCTGGATCACTTTGCCACCTGGCTTCCACACTTTCTCTCCTGTGACACCCCCACCCATATCATGGGTGATTTCAACATCCCCATTGCTTCTCCCCTCTCCCCATCTGCTTCTCACCTTTTATCTCTAACCTCCTCTTTCGGCCTCTCGCAGCATACTAACTCTCCAACGCATGAAGATGGAAACTCCCTTGACTTGGTCTTCTCCCGGCTTTGCTCAGTGGATGATTTCACAAACTCCCCTCTCCCGCTCTCTGACCACAACCTTCTTTCATTCTCTATCAAGAACTGCCACCCCGCTCAGGTCACCCCCACTTTCCACACTTATAGAAACATACAGGCCATTAACACCCAGAAACTTATGAAGAACTTGCAGTCCTCATTGACCCCAATCTTCTCCATCTCATGTCCTGATTCTGCTCTGAAGCACTACAATGAAACCCTGCAAAGTGCCCTGGATGAAGCTGCACCTCCTATACATAGAACAACTCGGCACAGATGGCGACAACCATGGCACACGCTGCAAACATGTTTCCTGCAGCGGTGCTCCAGGTGCGCCGAACGTCTGTGGAGAAAATCTAATCTACCCGAAGATTTCATCCATTATAAGTTCATGCTAAAAACATACAACTCTGCCCTTCACCTCTCCAAACAAACCTATTTCAACACCCTCATCACCTCACTGTCCAATAACCCTAAACGTCTCTTTGACACTTTCCAGTCCCTACTCAACCCAAGAGAGCAGGCCCCAACCACAGATCTCTGCGCTGACGATCTAGCCAATTACTTAAAAAAAAAATTTACCACATTCGACAGGAAATCATCTCCCAATCTCTTCATACCATGCACTGTCCTCCCTCCCCCACTGCATCTAGTTCACTCTCTGACTTTGAACCAGTTACAGAAGAAGAAGTAAGCAGGCTCCTTGCATCTTCTCACCCGACCACTTGCACCAGTGACCCCATTCCGTCACATCTCCTCCAGTCCCTTTCCCCGGCTGTCACCTCTCACCTAACAAAAATATTCAACCTTTCCCTCACTTCTGGTATTTTTCCCTCATTTAAGCATGCCATCATACATCCATTACTTAAAAAACCCTCCCTCGACCAAAATTGTGCCGCTAATTATAGACCTGTCTCTAATTTTCCCTTCATCTCCAAACTCCTCGAACGCCTGGTCCACTGCCGTCTTACCCGCTATCTCTCAGATAACTCTCTTCTCGACCCTCTTCAATCTGGCTTCTGCTCTTTACACTCTACTGAAACTGCCGTCACTAAAGTCTCTAATGACCTACTAACAGCAAAATCTAATGGTCACTACTCCATGCTAATTCTCTTGGATCTCTCTGCAGCATTCGACACTGTGGATCATCAGCTCCTCCTCACTATGCTCCGCTCCATCGGCCTCAAGGACACCGTTCTCTCTTGGTTCTCCTCCTATCTCTCTGACCGATCCTTCACTGTATGTTTTGCGGGTTCCTCCTCCTCTCACCTTCGCCTTACTGTTGGGGTTCCTCAAGGATCAGTCCTAGGCCCCTGTTGTGAATTCCGTTCTCGGACTCCCTCCTGTGGTCATGAATGGTACTTTGGTTAGTTCTGCTCTTGGACTCCCTCTGGTGGCTTTGAGCGGAACTGCTGGTCACTGAGGTTGGCTTTGTCAGCTGCTCTCATTTATTGCTATGCTAGCTTCCCTATTTAACTCCACTCAGATCATTACTTCATGCCAGCTGTCAATGGTTCAGTATTGGTTCAGATCTCTCTTGGACTTCTCTGAGGACCTGTCTACTCCAGCAGAAGCTAAGTCTTTGCTAGTTCATTTTTTGTTACTGCTTCCTGAATATATTTCTTAGTACTGCTATTTCTAGTCCAGCTTGCTATCATGATATTCCCTTGCTAGCTGGAAGCTCTGGGGTGCAGAGTGGCACCTCCACACCGTGAGTCGGTGTGGGGAGTCTTTTTGCTTACTCTGCGTGGTTTTTTGTAGTCTTTTGTGCTGACCGCATAGTTCACTTTTCTATCCTCTGACTAAGTAGTTAAGTCTGGCCTCCTTTGCTAAAACCTGTTTCATTCCTGTGTTTGTGACTTTCCTCTTAACTCACAGTCAATACATGTGGGGGGCTGCCTTTACCTTTGGGGAATTTCTCTGAGGCAAGGTTAGGCTTCGATTTCTATCTTTAGGGGTAGTTAGCTCTTAGGCTGTGAAGAGGCGTCTAGGGAGAGTTAGGTATGCTCCACGGCTATTTCTAGTGTGTGTGTGATAGGAGTAGTGTTTGCGGTCAGCAGAGTTCCCACTTTCCCAGAGCTTGTTCCGATTTCTAGTTTACTCATCAGGTCATTCCGGGTGCTCCTAACCACCAGGTCCATAACAGGCCCCCTCCTCTTCTCTTTGTATACTGCCCCTATTGGACAAACAATCAGTAGATTTGGTTTCCAGTACCATCTCTATGCTGACGACACCCAATTATACACCTCTTCTCCTGTTATCACGCCGACCTTTTTAGAAAACACCAGTGATTGTCTTACCGCTGTCTCTAACATCATGTCCTCCCTCTATCTGAAACTGAACCTGTCAAAAACTGAACTCCTCGTGTTCTCTCCCTCTACTAACCTACCTTTGCCTGACATTGCCATCTCCGTGTGCGGTTCCACCATTACTCCAAAGCAACATGCCCGCTGCCTTGGGGTCATCCTTGATTCCGAGCTTTCATTCACCCCCACATCTGATCACTGGCTCGCTCTTCTTATCTGCATCTCAAAAACATTTCTAGAATTCGCCCTTTTCTTACTTTCGACTCTGCAAAAACTCTTACTGTCTCACTTATTCATTCTCGTCTGGACTATTGTAACTCTCTACTAATCGGCCTCCCTCTTACCAAATTCTCCCCGCTCCAATCTGTCCTGAATGCTGCTGACAGAATCATATTCCTCACCAACCGTTACACCGATGCCTCTACCTTGTGCCAGTCATTACATTGGCTACCCATCCACTCCAGAATCCAGTACAAAACTACTACCCTCATCCACAAAGCACTCCATGGCTCAGCAACACCCTACATCTCCTCTCTGGTCTCAGTCTACCACCCTACCCGTGCCCTCCGCTCCGCTAATGACCTCAGGTTAGCATCCTCAATAATCAGAACCTCCCACTCCCGTCTCCAAGACTTTACACGTGCTGCGCCGATTCTTTGGAATGCATTACCTAGGTTAATATGATTAATCCCCAATTCTTAGTTTTAAGCGTGCCCTAAAAACTCATTTGTTAAGACTGGCCTACCGCCTCAATGCATTAACCTAACCATCCCTGTGTGGCCCATTAAAAAAAAAAAAAAAATCAGGTTCCTCTCATCATGTTCTCATACACTTTATGCAGTTAATAGCACTCTATGTCTGTACTGCTACATACTTAGGCAGTTAACTGGTTCATGCAGCTTTACATGAACACCCGAGCCTTACACTATGGCTGGTCCAAATAACTAAAGCAATTGTTACCATCCACCTCTCGTGTCTCCCCTTTTCCTCATAGTTTGTAAGCTTGCGAGCAGGGCCCTCATTCCTCCTGGTATCTGTTTTGAACTGTGATTTCTGTTATGCTGTAATGTCTATTGTCTGTACAAGTCCCCTCTATAATTTGTAAAGCGCTGCGGAATATGTTGGCGCTATATATAAATAAAAATTAATATTATTATTATTATTATTAGATACTTACTTTTTTTTCAATTACATCACCCAATATGAGCAAAAAAAAGAACATGAAAAGAAGACAAAAATTAGGCTCCACGTATAAAATTGTTTAAATATCTACACAGGAAAAAAAATACAGCTCTTAAAACAGCATTTAAAAAAAAAAAAAACCTGAAAAAGTGCATGGTCAGAAATATGGGGGAAATGGTCTGGTCTTGAACTGGTTAACAACTTTATCAAAATGGATCTGATCCCTTTATAGATATCCTATATCTATACACAAAAGATTGTTACATTTTTGTATGAATCTGTAAAGATCATTCTGATCTCCACTTATGTTATTACAGTCTATGGCTCCTTTGGGGGTTCAGTCTAAATTCTATTTTTTGGGGACGTAAATAGAATCCCTGGACTCATTGCACAAATGTAATGTAAACAGGGCCTAATATTTGTACATTTATGAAAACAATAGTTTCCATTTAAATTATTAGACTGTAATCCCACTTGTAGAAACACTGATTTATTTTTTTGGTCCTTTTATTTAATTTTTGCTGCACTTTTTTGATTCCTTTCTCCTTTTTTATGCATTTTGGTCTGTATTTCACACAGCATTTTAAAGTTTTTCTTTGTTGCAGAAATGTTGCAATTCTGCACTGAAAACCGCAATTGTGATTTTACATGTATTTTTACTATGCTTGTCAGGCTCCCCATAGAAGTGGGGGGGAATACACACCAAAGACGCACAGTTGTGTGGAGGCTTTAAATGTCCAGGGAGCATACGTTTTCATGAAACCACATCCACTTTCTAAGTATAAAATGCAACAGATTTTCCATACAAAAAATGGCAAAAAATACAGCTTTTATGGGAATTTACAGACATCATTGCTGTCCCCAATGGGGCACACAATCTAATTCCCTATCAGTATGTCTTTGGAGTATTAGAGGAACCAGTGAACCCAGAGGAAACCCACACAAATACGGGGAGAACATGCAAACTTCTTGCAGATGTTGTACTTGTTGGGATTTAAAACCGGAACCTCAGGGCAGGTATGTGTTGCTGGGGGGTTTTCGTTTTTTTTTTTTTTTTAAATTTTGGAATGTTCAATTTGAGTATAAAATATTAAGCGTCATATATAAATAGCAAAGTTTGCCATAAAACACTTGGCAACAAACAACTGTTTGCCAGCAGGAGTGGATGAAGCGTTACGCACAATGCTGGCATTCTTTTGATTTCACTGCACTTAGCATATTCTGCCAATATTCTTGTCATATAATGTCATATTGGTCTCATTCTGCTGTAATTTTGTGGATTTTAAAACTAAAAGTGAAATTATAAAACTATGCAGAATAAAGCCTAAGATATAATCAGGCCAATACATGAATTGTATATGTGGTGTAATTATGGCATGTAATAGTTGGAGTCTTGATGGCTCAGTCCACTGGCACCAAGAAGGGCAACCTTTCACCCTGAGGTCAGCAGTTCAAGTCTGTCTCAGGTCACTAGTAACCAAAAACAATTAACATCTGAAAGTCATTTCAAGAACTGGTTGGATTACTTGTAATCTAACCCTCCCATGTCCTCATCCCAAAGTCACATTCTATATTGGTAATGGCAGCAAAGAAAATAAGAATTAATTGGCCGTCAATTTGACATTGAGCTACCTGTTTATATCACTGCATCTTAATCCCATGTTAGATAGATAGATACATAGATAGATCGGTAGATAGTCCTCATGCTTAGGTTATGGTCACACCATCAATCAAATTCTGATTAAAGTTTGATCAGAGTATGATCCGGTTTTCTTAAATGTGGACAAGATGGAAACAAAAAATCCATATCTTCTTCATTCTGTCAGTCCGTAAAAATTAGACTGCATCAGATGTCATCCGAATGCAATCCGATTTTTTCCACTGACTTGCATGGCTGAGTATAATAAAAAGACCCTGTCCAAGGAAAAAAATCGGACATGTGCACAGCCTCATAAATATGTAAATTGCCTCTTCAGAGAGGAAGAGGACTTGAACTCTAGTGCCACCTATAGGAAGTAGCAATCCGAAAAGTCAATATCGACTGTTTAGCGAGCCTTGCAATATGACTTAGGATAAAAGCCAAATCAGAGTCTCAATTTGCAGAACACACCAGCATGTCTCACTCTCAACAAGGAGAAACGTTACCCTTTAGATCCCAGTCTTAGCCTCTCACCTAGCCAAATCAGGTCTCTTACTTTTTCACTGATGAGGGGCAATACTCCAAAACACCATGTCTGCAAATTGAGACTCTGATTTGGCTTTTATCCTAAGTCATATGGCAAGGCTTGTTAAAGGGTCGATAGTGACCTGTAGGATTGCTACTTCCAATAGGTGGCACTAGAGTTCAAGTCTTCTTCCTCTCTGAAGAGACAATTTGCATATTTAATTTCCCAGAGGAGCATGCAAGACGATTAAGCCTCCTTATACTGGCATGCCAGACCTGGCATGTCACTCTCCACAAGGAGAAAACATACCCATTACATCCCAGCCCAATAAAATGTTGGTCCAAGTGCGATCCAATGTTTTGTCGGATAACACTTGGACAGAAAAAAGGTCATCAGCACGAGCACTTACAGTTTCCACTTTTCCATCATTTCCTGAACAGTTAGTAAAAACAGAAGACCTTTTTCACATAATTTCCTGCAGATAATTGTGACTGTAATTAATATATTCATCAAGATTTTACAGATCATAGTAAATATTTCGAATGTGTTCATATCAGTATATGGAGCGAGAACCTTTAATGTTTATCATTCATTACAGTTGTCCAATCTGTTCATAAAAAATACTGCCTCTATTTTTTGGAAAAGTTGATCAGAAAAAAAGCAAAATTTAAGTTGACAACTCGCTCTTGTAGGGTTTAGCTTAGACTAGTTGTGTCAAGTAAAAAGAGAGTATGCTCCATAATGGTTTTGATATTTTGCACTTGTGCAATAGATGGTAAGTTCACCCATATTCACACAGTCTTGTTTTTATGGAGATTTTAAAGTAAAATTAGTCCAAAATCCACATCATACAGTATTAAAACAATATTTGAAGAAGATTTTCTTTCTGTGTGGATTTTGGAGCAGATCATCTTTAAAGAAAAATTTTACTGAATTTTTCACGGGATATTTCTATGAAAATCATAAAGTTCATAGTAAATAGCAAACTCATGTATAAATAAGTAGAATATGGATTGCAGTCTATATAACAATACTATGCATCCAATATCATGGCATAATGATGATGAACTTTACTTTTTATTTTTAAAGCTTTAAAAATTCAATGCTGCAAGCAAGACATAAATCATAACACTGTGTCATTGCTAATGGGAGGCTCAAATCAAGATGACACACTGATTCAGAAGAAGTAAAACATGCAGAGGAAATCTCATCCTCTAGATGACTTCCTTCACCACGACTCTCTCCTATCTTATTTCACCTCCCTCCTAGGTTCAATAAAGGTTCTATTCTTCACTAATCAAACCATAAACCAGCAGTAGTTCTACCTTCATCATCATCACCGCAACACTCATGTACTTCGTAAAAAGCCCACACATTCATGTCACCATCTGCATAGAAAATGTGCATTGAAACAAATTCATTAAAAGATTATACAAAATGTAGAAAAGGAATAGAAACGGTAAATGGAGCATGAAGAAAAGAAAAAAAAGGAGGGGAAAAATTAGTCTGAAAAAAATAGATGATTGAAAGTCTAGTCTGATGTAGACACCCGACTCAGTCACATTAGACATGAAGCAATGCTGCTCACACTGTGATATTGATTCTTACCAAGTTGTCTTCACTATGAAATCTATTAGAAAAACTATCAGATATGCAAGGAGCATTTTTTTTTATTTTTATTTTTGTTTTTGTGGTGCTCTGATTGTTCAGGTCATTATATATATGAAATAAAGATTGGTATAAATACATAACATGAAAAAAAATAAAAAGAAGCTAGAGCAAAACCATGAACACCAAGACGGACTGGTACACTAAGAGAGAAGGTCTGCCAGCGAGGACCTACAATTTACAGTACGTGGGTAGAAAACTAACATTACCTGCCCTATAGAGCATTGGAATAGTCGCAGTCAACAGGTGGATGTGGCTGTGGCAAAGGAAGTCTGCTCACATGGCTTTCACTAGGATCACACAACCATATTTTCTATCAGCCGAGAAAATCAGTCTGATTATGCTAAGCACACTCTGATCAGAGTGTAAGCGTAATGTGCTAAGATTTTTTCAGATGAGGAAACAATGGAAATACAAAATTCTCCATGTTGTCCCTTCTGTCAGTATTTGAAAATTGGACTGCATTTGGATGACATACTTTTTTGGGGGGTCCAATTTATATGACCCGCTGACTGTGCCCAAATACTGCATTCTAATTACCTGTCAAGTTTCCTAGAAAGGCTAATAAGGAAGTTTTTTCAAAGCCATTTTCCACATCATAGGAAATACATATCTAAATTGCTGGGAGCCCACTGCTCAAAGATCACACAAATCACTATAACAGAAGGCTTTAGCCTTAGTTTGAATGGATAGGTGGTCCAGCATGTGCTCTCCGCTCTGTAAAGACTGTTTGCGGCTGTTAGGCTTTGCCTGTACTAGCACAGCACATGCTCAACCAACGCTCTATTCAAATTCCATTCAAGTGAGGGGAGCAGGTTCCAGTCCTGCATGTTCTAGTAATCATGGCGGTCTCAGTGATCAAACATTTATCACCATCATGTAAATAAGAGATAAATGTCTACTGGGATAAATCCTATTAAAGGTGCACACATCTTAGCATTTAGGAAGGGGTCTGGTAGTGCACAACCTATTTACAGAAACACAGGACTAAAGACAAGTAAATGTACCTGTCACCTTTCATGCTGTTCATGCATCTGCGCTCTATAAAATATGATCAGTTTCTGAACGTTCTTCCTTCACTGTTGAAGTGAGCAAGTATGATACAATATATAATACATCCGAATTTAAATAGTTATTTCATTACCGGGGTATTGTACATCTCCGTGTACTCCTCACTAGTTCTCAGAAATCAAATATTAATAGTCATCTCTATATCTCCATCTTGTATCACAAGATTCTACAAGATTCTACAGATTTGCAACTCATTTGCATGCATTGATTTTTAGAAAAAGAACTTATTACATTCAGCTGAATTTCACCCTGTAGATCGAGCTTCCCTGCAGACGTCCATTCTTTAAGAAGTGACAGACTGTTTGTCAGTTAAACTCTTCCTGTCATGTATTCTGACCACTGCCAACTCATGCAAGGAGACCTTCACTTTTGCCGCTACCATTTGCACCCTGTGCAACCTTTGTCATTGATCACTGATCCAATCCAGTGCCCACATGTTCTTCAAATGCCTACACAAGTAATGAGGTGCTTGTGGTGTAAAATTAAACTGTCAACTGTCAGCGATTGATAACCACAGTGAGAGCTGACCTAGAACACCTGCACTAGTGGCCGAGACAGGTGTGACACGTTTGATCGTTGAAGCCTACCAGTCAACTTGACCCAAAGGTGTCCCCGTGCGGACTTTATGCCTGACAGAGTCATCTTACTGTTCAGCGCCACATTTCAATTCACTGTGCATGAGAAATATCACAAGTGCCGTTCAGTCCTCTGGTCATCCTGGTTTCTCTGCTACAACATGAGCATTTTTTAAACCACAACTGGAAATAAAACTATTTAAATAAACACCGCATATTCTCATATTGACGTGTTAAAAGCAACATTTTAAAGAAACAATGTTTTTACCTAAAACATTTTTCTTGGCAGCCGCATTCACTTCTGTCAACAGGTTGCCACCCGTGTATTTCAGTTTATATAAGTATGCCAGCAATAATCAGAACATCTCCGCTACCTCCAAGTACTGAGAATACCGTAGACCAGGGGTGGACAATTCATTTTCCCGAGGGCCCATGAAAGACCGTGACTGTTGTGAAGGGCTGAACCTATGAGCTGAAATTAATTCTCCTTGCTATTAATATATTAATTACCATTATTTTACATTCATAATAATTGTATCACTTCATTTTGTGCAGAATCAAGTACGCTGATACCCGTCCTATATACTGTACAAGCCCACACACAGCCACCCAATATACTGTATGAGCCACACACAGCACCCTATACACAGTCTGAACCCCAAATAGTCCCCCCTATATACAGTATGAACCCTCACTCAGCACCACCTACAGTTGAAACCAGCAGTTTACATACAGTATATAAAAAGACACATATGCATGCTTTTCTCAATATCTGACATGAAATCAGAATAAACCTTTTCTTTTTTTAGGTCAATTAAATTAATAAAAATGCCTTAAAACATTCTCTCTCTCTCTCATTATTCTGGCATTTGGCAAATATTAATAATTATGGTAATCCTAATTCACCTAAAATGGAAAAGTTCTATTCTGATTTTATGTCAGATATTGAGAAAAACATGCAGATGTGTCTTTCCCTATATACAGTATGAGCCCTCACTTAGCCATCCTATATGTAGTATGAGCCCCTACATAACCCTGCTATATACAGTTTGAACTCCACATAGCCCTCCTGTATTAAGTATGAGTCCCACTTAGCCCTCCTATATACAGTATGAGTCCCCACACAGTCCCCGTGTACAGTATGAGCCCTCACATAGCACCCTATTTACAGTATGAGTCCTCACACAGTCCCATGTATACAGTTTGAGTCCTCTCCTCACACAGTCCACCTGTATACAGTATGAGTCCACACAGTCCCTTATATACAGTATGAGTTCTCACATTGCTGTCTTATATACAGTATGAGCCCTCACATAGCCCTCTTATACACAGACACACATCCCACAAACATTCTCACATATTATATAATAGAAACAAAAAAAAATACAAACTCACCTTTCTCCTTTTCCCTCCACGATCTGCTCCAGTTTCCACCCAGGAAACACGATGTAGTGATGTCATTGAGTCCACTGTGTCAACTGCACATGCTGACTGATAGAAGTAGGAGCCGACGGCTCCCAACTCCACCACTATATCCATCGCTATTTGCATCCTGAGGATGCAGATAGCAGTGACATCGGGATGCCAAGTTAGGGAGGGCGGCCGCATGGTGTTTTCAGCCCTCCAACCCATAGCCTGGAAAGCAACAGACAGAGGACTGGATGTGGCCCACAGGCCGCACTTTGCCCAGGGTTCAGTTTGCTGCCCTAGCACTGTATTTTTTATTTTGCCCTAGCTAAGGCAAGTTAGCACCCTAGTGAAACTTTTCCCAGGACATATCCCAGCCACCCATTTCTCAAATCGCCCCAGGTACCTAAAGAATAAATATCTTCAAGGGCCGCTTTACGATTCATTAGTTGTCAAGCAGAAAGCAAAAATAATTTTTCAGAGTTAATACACTTAAAATTCAATCGGTGCTATAATTGAATTTGTTTAAAAAAATGGAGGGAAATGAACAATTGTTTTGATGGTGACTAATAAATTCCTTTATATAAATGACCTTCAAGGCTAGCCACATGATCAGGTTACATGGAAGCTGTAGGATTCTTTATGGATGCAAAGTTTTTAACTAGTAGCTCTGACATCTGGCAAAGCTTGTGTGGCAGCACACAATGCAGTATGATTCCGTACTATGGGGCTGCGCATACGCTATGTACTACTTTTCAAACTCTGTTTTCAGAACTCATCGATTGACATAAGGTCTAACACCTAAGGGCTGTTCACATTACAATCATGGCATGACCTGAGCGGGTAAGTCTGAAAACCACAAAAAGATATTCAGTGAGCTATTCAGAGAAAAATTAGACTTTAATGGTCAAATATAATTTTGCTATGCTTATCTTTGATTATCTTTACGCTATACATTTTTCGTAAACAAGTGCAGCAAACTTCTAAAATAATATATTAATGATGGTTAAAAGTAAGCATAGTTAGTTGAACTACGTCTGACCATTACAGTCTATGGCTCAGCTGGGAGATACTTTTTTGTGGTTTTTAGACCATGTGTTATGAGCAGCTCCTCACCTTTTCAAGTCTAATGACATTGCCTTTATTCTGTACTACTAAAAATGAGTATGATAGTTATAGCATGTTGTGAGCATCAACTTGAGAAAGGCCTCTGGGGCCAATATGTGGTCTGTACAGGTCGGTATTCTAATAAAATATATTTGTTTTTGAAGATGCTGGCAAACTTTTTGCATTGGTATAATATGATGTTTATGCATTGCAAAAATTAGAATGTTTTTGACCCCAATGTCCAGGGCCTGGATGTGACTTCAGTTTCTGGACCCCTGTAGTTACACTGTGTGTTTATATCTACAATTCTGTATTGTATGTATGTTTGAAAAAGTAATTATATAACTTCACAGGTTGGGGAAGGATGGGCTCAGATAAGCCTATTTGCAATCAGTAGGATTTGTGTGTGCAAAATGTATGGCACACAGACATCACATGAACTAATGTAAGTGGACGGCCTGTTTTCCACTCCAGAATGAGTGGCTATGTGAGAAAAACACAGCATGCACTGCAATCTTATGAATCCCACTAGCGCGCGCGCACTGTTTCTGAGCAGAGAACGGAAAGTTTGCATGAGTTATACACACTTAAAACCAGGGCCCGTATACTTGGCGTGACCTCGCTCCATACACTTGCATTGAGCGAGTCCGTGCCCCATCTAGTGATGCCGCAGGGCAGTGGGCGTGTCCGACTAGAGGGCGCAGCCTCACTCCATACAAGTGTGTGGATGGGAGGCCGTGTCCACTGGCCAGGGGTATGTATAACTCATTAATACCTTTTGGTCCCAGCTCAGAAACCAGAGAATCCCTGAAGCACACAGTGCATGCACTGGGGTGATTCGTAAGTCTGCAGTTGCACAGAGTGACTGCAGACTTATCGATTTGGACTAGACAACCCTTTTAATGGAGATTCAGAAAAAAATACAGATGCTATAACAACCTTACAATTATATTGGAAACATTACATAGTGTTACGGAACCCCCCAGTACCCAGAATATGTTGTGCAGTTATATGTATGTATAATAGGTTCCATGTGAGATGCATGTCCCTAATTCATCAGCCCACAGGCTGCGCCCCTGGGCAGAGGGGACAAGATATCCCCCTTCTGACCTCCCCCACCTTTGTAATTCCCACAGTAAATATCGGCAGGCTACGGCCACCGGCGGCTATTGTAATGTATGTCTGGCCTGCCACTTTTCAATTGGCCTGCCCTCTGTATCTGTGTGATATATTGAATTTTAAAATGCGCGCGTCACCTGCCTCCCGTGACGTCACGGCTTGTGATTGGTCGCGTCGCCCATGTGACCGCGACGCGACCAATCACAAAGCCAGAACGTAATTTTAAAATACTGAATGCCTAGAAGGACCTGAAAATTACGTCACGGCTTGCTGTGATTGGTCGCGTCGCGGCCACATGGGCGGCACGCGACCAATCAGAAGCCGTGACGTCACGGAAGGAAGGAAAAGCGCGCATTTTAAGCAAACAACGCTGCCGGTTCCCTTGGTGAGGTCCAGGCTGCGTCGGAGAGGTGAGTATAGCAATATTTTTTATTTTAATTCTTTATTTTACACATTAATATGGTTCCCAGGGCCTGAAGGAGAGTTTCCTCTCCTTCAGACCCTGGGAACCATCAGGATACCGTCCGATACTTGAGTCCCATTGACTTGTATTGGTATCGGGTATCGGTATCAGATTAGATCCGATACTTTGCCGGTATCGGCCGATACTTTCCGATACCGATACTTTCAAGTATCGGACGGTATCCCTCAACACTACTCATGACATACCCTTGGCCGGGCACTTCGGCGTCAGTCACACCAGGCATCGTCTGACACAAAACTTCTTTTGGCCGGGGATAACCTATGATGTTCGTCAGTACTGCCAGACCTGTGACAGTTGCCAGCGCATTGGCAAGAGGGGAGATCGATGCAAGGCCAAATTACTCCCCCTCCCCATTGTGGAGGAACCATTTAGCTGAGTAGCGGTCGATCTGATAGGGCCGTTAGCCAAACCCAGTCCATTAGGGAAAAGGTATATATTGACAGTGGTAGATTATGCCACATGGTATCCAGAGGCAGTTGCGTTACCTAACATACTGGCAGAGACGGTGGCAGCTGCCCTGCTCCAGGTTTTCTCACGGGTTGGATTTCCCCGGGAAATTATCTCGGACCAGGATACCCAGTTTACAGCAGAGGTCACCAACCAACTGTGGAAGCTGTGCGGTGTAAAGTCCATTAGAAGCACCCCGTACCACCCGCAAACCAATGGGTTGTGTGAACGCTTTAACAGGACGTTAAAACAACTCATTGGGACTTTTACCAGGACCTACAGGGACTGGGAGAAATTCTTGCCACACCTCCTGTTTGCCTATAGGGAGGTGCCCCAAGAATCCACGGGGTTCTCCCCATTCGAACTGGTATACGGGAGGCGGGTAAGGGGACCCCTAGACTTAGTGCTAGAACACTGGGAAGGGGAGGGCATCATACAAGGGGTACCTATTGTACCCTATGTGCTGAAATTCTGGGACCGCCTACAGGAGCTGACCCAGGCTGTGTATGGGAACACGCAGGTGGCCCAGCAGCGCCAGCGCGTATGGTACGATCGGAGGGCCAGAGAACGCACCTTGGAAATAGGACAGAAGGTCCTGGTGTTAGAGCCCACTAGGCAGAACAAGTTCCAAGCTGCATGGCAGGGGCCCTACCAGGTAGTGGGGAAAATAGCCGACACCACCAATATTGTCGCCGATTGTGACGACCCCAGGGTTAGCCGCATGTTCCACATGAATATGCTGAAGCCCTACCGGGAGCGCCCTGAGGAGGTAGTGGCCATCTGTGCACCTGAAGCAGAGGATTTAGCCGGACTTCCCTTGCCTGATGTCTTAGGGGAAAGGACTCAGTCCAAAACATGGGACCAGGTACACTTGGGTGAAGACCTAGGTCCCCGGGAGAGACAGCAGGCGGCGGCATTGTTGAGGCAGCGACAGAGGATGTTTTTGGGGAGACCAGGGTACACTCGCTTGGCACAACATAACACCCAGGATCAGACCCCCCTGCGACAACTCCCCTTCCGCATCCCTGAGTCTGTACGAGAAGGGATGCGACAAGAGATACAAGAGATATTGCGTTTAGGGGTCATTGAAGAGTCAGATAGTCTCTGGGCATCCCCGTAGTGTTAGTGCCCAAGAAGGATGGGACTACACGGTTTTGTGTAGACTATCGTAAGCTCAATCAGAAAACAGTGACGGATGCGTATCCCATGCCGCGTGTGGATGAGTTGTTAGACCGGCTGGCGGGGGCAAAGTATTTGACCACAATCGATCTATGCAAAGGCTACTGGCAGATTCCCCTTAGTCCTGACACTATTCCCAAGTCAGCATTTGTCACCCCATTCGGCTTATTCCAGTTTCGAGTTATGCCATTCAGGATGAAGAATGCCCCGGCGACCTTCCAGAGGCTGGCTGATCGGCTTCTGGATGGTCTCCAAGACTATGCTTGTGCCTACCTGGATGACATCGCCATCTACAGTGCGACATGGGAAGAGCATCTAAATCACCTAGAGACAGTATTGCACATGATCCACAAGGCTGGAATCACGCTGAACCCAAACAAGTGTCACGTGGGCAAAGCAGAGTTTCAGTATTTAGAGCATTGTGTGGGAAGTGGGAAACAGCCACCAGAACCATCCAAGATTGAGGCCATAGCCAAATGGCCCCACTACCACCCCATGCACTAAAACCCAGGTCATGGCGTTTCTAGGGACAGCGGGGTATTACAGGAAATTTGTTCCCAATTACAGCAGCGTAGCCAGCCCCTGATCTGACCCGTAAGAACCAACCCCGCCAGGTAACCTGGACCCAGAGTGTGAGGAAGCCTTCCGCCAGCTAAAGGACGCCCTCACCAATACCCCTGTATTGGCCGCACCCGATCCAACTAAACGTTTCCTTGTTTATACAGATGCTTCTATGTTTGGATTGGGGGCAGTACTGAGCCAAGTCGGGCCAGATGGCCAAGAACACCCGATAGCTTACCTGAGTCGGAAACTACTGCCCCGTGAAGTAAGCTATGCGGCCATAGAGAAGGAGTGCCTGGCGGTAGTATAGGCACTCAAAAAGTTGCAACCATATTTGTATGGACGACAGTTTTCCCTCCTAACGGACCATAATCCCCTAGTCTGGCTTAATCGGGTCTCCGCAGACAACGTCAGATTACTGCGGTGGAGTTTAGCCCTACAACCTCTGGACTTCACCATCCACTACTGACCCGGCAAACAAAACGGTAACGCCAATGGACTAAGTTGAAAAACGGAACTTGTACCAACCCCATAAACTTCGGTCATCCCCAAACCGATCCGTTAAGGATCAGACTGTGTATGCTGATTGCGTCGCTGAAAAGGGGAGCCGTGTTACGGAACCCCCCAGTACCCAGAATATGTTGTGCAGTTATATGCATGTATAATAGGTTCCATGTGAGATGCATGTCCCTAATGCATCAGCCCACAGGCTGCGCCCCTGGGCAGAGCGGACAAGATATCCCCCTTCTGACCTCCCCCACCTTTGTAATTCCCACAGTAAATATCAGCTGGCTACAGCAACCTGCGGCTATTGTAATGTATGTCTGGCCTGCCGCTTTTCAATTGGCCTGCCCTCTGTATCTGTGTGATATATTCTGTGTCCTGTGAGTAAAGCGTTGTCACACTGGAAATACGTGGAGAAGCAGTGATCTTTTATATGCGCCCATGTAACCAAGCAATTCCAGCCAGCGTCCTTCATTCAGATTCCAGCCAAAGCAGAATGGACCTCCTGAAACAGGGGGTGGTACTGAAAGAGGTACTCCAGCACAGTAGACCCCGTTACACATAGGAAACTGAATTGAGCCTTGAATTATTTTTATTGTAGATTTAAATTTAGGATGTTTCATTGTGTTATAGATTGATGGTTGAAAGAAGACTCAAATCCTTGGAGGTCAACCCATAACCTAACATACTGATCCAGAGGAAGGCAAAAACCTTATGAAGCAGATGCTAATTGCTGCATATAAGGGGAAAAATTACTACTTGATTCCACATATAGCACTGTAGCTTTGCGGAACTGCGGTCTTGGGTTCAAATCCCACCAAGGACAACACCCGCAAGGAGTTTGTATGTTCTCCCAATGTTTGCGTGGGTTTCTTCCTGTTACATCCCATACTGTAAAGACATACTGATAAGAAATTTAGATTGTAACCACCGATCAACCAACCGCTGCACGATCAGCTCTATCCTCACCTACTGTATACTCACCCATCCCTTGTAGATTGTGAGCCTTCGCGGGCAGGGTCCTCTCTCCTACTGTACCAGTTATGACTTGTATTGTTCAAGATTATTGTACTTGTCTTTATTATGTATACCCCTCCTCACTTGTAAAGCGCCATGGAATAAATGGCGCTATAACAATAAATAATAATAATAATTGTTAGCTCAAATGGGGACAGTGCCAATAATGTCTGTATAGCGTACCCATAACATATAATATTGTATTTTTCTCATAGATGTAAAAAAAAAAGGATGTCATATCACTTGCATGTCATACGGTCGTTAAAAACAGAACATTTTCTAGAAGAAACAGGAGGATTTTTCATATGCTCGCCTGAACCCCCGCAAAAAAATATATCAATGCAGACATCTTTGACTATTGTCTGAGTTGTAGGCAAATTTATTAATTTATAGATAGAGACAGAGTGATTTTTTGTTTTGTTTTTTGAGAAACACAAGAAAAGTATCATTGATACACATTCCCCCACTGTATATTAGGTTCCTTTTAGGTTCTTGTGCCATAAAGATAAAAATCTATTAACTTGTTTCTGACCTTAATGACATATGAATCTGTAGAGACATCTCAGAAGTCATATCTCTTCTGACTTTTACATGCACAGGCCAACGTACTAGAATCCCTTGCCCAACGTAAAAGCTTCACGATGATTGGAACAGTGACAGGGATTGAGATTCTGGTCTTGCTCGCTGGCGATGGATTGAAGTCCTGTGGGGCTTTAAACTGGCCTTTGCTTTCTATTTGAATTCAGAGGCATTTTCACCATATGTTTTAGGAACCTAAGAGTCAAGTTTGTTGCAGGAGGACATATGCTACAGGGAACAAACATATGCCTGAGACTAAAAGACACAAAGCTCCCCATATTACAGCTTGATGTATTGCAGACCTAATTAAATCTGATTAATGTGCTGTTTATTCCTGTTAATCTTACTTTGTTTTTAATTTAATTTAGTGCAAAACAAATTGAGTTTCTAAAAAAAATCAAAAACCTCTGGGATTTTACAGTTTTCTCTTTGTTTACCGCAGTGTTCCACTTTGTGCAAGATAAACAGAAGAAGGTGGAAGAAAAGTTAAGTTTTTAATATAATGTATATATCCAAACGCAAATCTGCTTACCCATCATATGCACACATGATGACCTCAATGACCTTCTATATTAGACCACCATTACTCATTTTGTTATATACAGTAGGCAGGTGCATACACCAGTCCTGTCATTACAATCATGCATAAATGTATCATTATATACCTATAGATTCACCTATATGTTAATACAGTCATTATGTTTAACTTTATTTTTTAATTCATGATACCAAAAGATGCACAGATGTAATTTCCAGATCAGACCAGTTAATACTGGTGGGGCCATGGCCAGATTGATCCAGTATGATCTTGAGTGCCACATTTTGTGCCACGTCATGCAGCTGGGCCGAGGATGGTTTCCCGAAGCTCCAATGTCTGCTTTAATGCGTAATTAATTGGGCGGCATAGTAGATAGTGAATTAAGAGGCTGAATATTGCACCATAATTATTGAATTGGGAGGCAGAGTCAGTAATGGATTTCTATATTCAGAGGCATACACACAATGGCTATTGTGCTTGCTAAGTAACCCCTTAAAGACACAACCACATTTTTATCACAGCATTTTTGTCATTTCCTCCTCTAGACCCTTATGATTTTTATTTTTCCATCAACATAGTCATTTGATAGTTCGATTTTTGAAAGACTCAATCCAGTTTATAATCACACCATTAATTTTATCATATAATGCACTAAAAAATGGGAAGAAAATTCCAAGTTAGATGAAATGGTGAAAAAATGCAATTCTAGCATGTTTTTTCTAGACTCTTTTTTATGTGGTAAAAATGACTTGGCATCATGATTCTTCAGGGAAGTATGATTGCCAGATATATCAATCATTATTTACTTTTATATTTTAGTGGCTTAAAAAATGAAATGTGTTCATTTAATTAAAAACTCATGAACAAAGAGCTTGTGTAGTACTGCAAACATTAACATGGATTCCACTGAAGTCTGCCACAGCTTTTTTTATACTGGATTACTACAAAATTGGAGGCTTACAAAGAGCAGTATAGGCAACTCAATAGAAGCCAAGCTGCTACACAGCCGTGTGCATGAGACCTTAAGCCAGATGGTACATGTAAAGGTCAAAATTTTATCAAAGGAAGTTCCACAAGACTGAGGGTCTGTGATGTTTAAGAGTTCTGTTGGGCATGTGACAGGGTCAGGGTCGCACTGAGCCACCGAAGAACCGGAGGATTTTCTGGTGGGCCCAGGCACTGACACCTGCTGGCATACCGGCCGGCAGCTGCCTAAGGACCCCTGCTCCAGGGGCTCCCAGCCAGTGGGCAGCTGCTATGGGGGCCTCTGGTGCCAGCGGAGCAGCAGCAGGTGACAGGAAGCAGAAGTCCCTATCCCCGCTGCTAAAGGGAAATTAATATTCACTGCTTCCCACGCCCCCATGGGCATGGAGAAGGGTGAATATTAATTTAACTTTAGCAGCGGGCAGTGTTTGCCGCAGTCTGCACATGAGTGCTGTGTAAACTTACAAATCCTGAGCCGCAGGCTGCAGCAGCCGAACATGTCAGCTCAAATCAGTGACACCTGCACCGCTCTCTAACTGTGGGAGGAGCCATGAGCAGGATGTCCTCCCAGCATGATGTCACCACTACTACCGGTTTCGGTGCTCAGACCTAGTCATAAAGCAGTGCGGCATCACTGACAACAGCTGACATGTTTGCCTGCTGCTGCTGTGCCTGCAGCTCAGGATTTGTAAGTAACACAGCGCTCCTGTCCTCATGACTTTTTCTGTCACTCACCACTCTTCTCTGCGGTGGAGCAGGTATTAAAGTTTAAGGTAACACTGATTGGCCACAGCGCAGCCAATCAGTGTTAGTTTTGTTTGTGTCCTCATCTCCCCAGCCGTACAGCACAGCTCAGGTAATGAGCTGGTCATCTATAATGAGCCTTTCCCCTCCCCCACAGTGTAAGCAGCAGAGGGAGATAGAGGGCTCCCTGCTACAGCTGCAAAGTTTGAACAAGGGCCCCCTTCCAGCCTAAAAGTAAGTGTAACGGGGGGCTTTAGTCTGGGGTGAGAAAGGGGGAGGGGCTAAGTTACTTAGGGATAAATGAGGGCCCCATTACCTCATCTCTCCTTTCACTCCTGAATGACTGCACCCCCTCCCTCTATATCATATCACCCCTGACTGTGCCACCTCCCCCTGTATCACCCCTGACTGCGCCAGCACCCCCTGTATCACCCTGACTGCGCCAGCAACCCGTGTATCACCCCTGACTGAGCCCTCTCCCACTATATTATTATTATTTATTTATATAGCACCATTAATTCCATGGTGCTGTACATGAGAAAGGGGTTACATACAGAGTTATAGATATGGTTTACAGTAAACAAATTTAAAATGACAGACTGGTACAGAGGGGAGAGAACCCTGTCCTTGCGGAATTACATTCTATGGGATAATGGTGAAGAGACAGAAGTCAGGGGTGCTGCAGCTCTGGTGGTGAGGCGGTAGCTCTGGTGGTGGTGAGGCAGCAGCTCGGGTGGTGGTGAGACGGCAGCTTGGGTGGTGGTGAGGCGGCAGCTCAGGTGGTGGTGAGGCATCAGAATGGTTATTGCAGGCTGTAGGCTTTCCTGAAGAGATGGGTTTTCAGGTTCCGTCTGAAGGATCCGAGGATGGTGGATAATCGAACGTGTTGAGGCATGGAATTCTAGAGGATGGGGGATATTCGGGAGAAATCTTGGAGGTGTTTGTGTGAGGAACGAATAAGTGTAGAGGAGAGTAGGAGGATTGGGAGGATCGCAGATTACGTGAGGGAAGATATTGGGAGATTAGTTCAGAGATATAGGGAGGGGACAGGTTGTGGATGGCTTTGTAGATCAGTGTTAGTAGTTTGAACTGGATTTATTGGGGAATTGGGAGCCAGTTGAGGGATTTGCAGAGGGAAGAAGCAGGGGAGTAGCGAGGAGAGAGGTGGATTAGCCGGGCAGCAGAGTTGAAGACAGACTGGAGCAGTGCAAGAGAGTTAGCAGGGAGGACACAGGGGAGGGTGTTGCAGTAATCGAGGCGGGAGATGATGAGGGCAAGCACAAGAGTTTTGGTAGATTGTGGGCTGAGGAAGGGATGGATTCTGGCATTTTTGAGTTGGAGGCGACAGGAGGTGGCAAGAGTTTGGACGTGCGGTTTGAAGGACAGAGTCGAGAGTTACCCCGAGGCAGGGGATTTCAGGTGCGGGAGAGAGCGTGATGCCGTTAACCATAATAGATAGATCAGGTAGAGGTGATACACGAGATGGGGAAAGATGATGAGTTCGGTTTTGTCTACATTGAATTTTAGGAAGCAAGATGTGAAGGAGGATATGGCTGACAAACATTCCGGGATTCTGGACAGCAGAGATGTGACATCTGGGCCTGAGAGGTAGATCTGAGTGTTGTCCGCATAAAGGTGGTACTGGAAGCCATGGGACTTTATGAGTTGTCCTAGGCCAAGGGTATAGATGGAAAAAGTAGGGGCCCTAGGACAGAGCCTTGAGGGACTCCAACAGAGAGAGTGCGGTATGACAGAGAGAGTGCGGTATGAGGAGGTAGTGTGGGAGTGGGAAACGCTAGATGTGCGGTCGGAAAGGTATGAGGCAATCCAGGACAGGGCAAGGTCTTTGATGCCAAGGGAAGAAAGAATCTGTAGCAGTAGGCAGTGGACGACTGTGTCAAAGGCAGAGGACAGGTCGAGAAGGAGGAAGATGGAGAACTCTCTGTTAGCTTTGGCTGTGAGTAAGTCATTAGTAATTTTGGTCAGGGCAGTTTTGGTGGAGTGGAGGTTGTCAAGGAGAAAGTTAGATGAGAGGTGGGAGTAAAGTTGAGCATGGACATGCTGCTCAAGGAGTTTTGAAGCAAACGGGAGCAGTGATATGGGGCTATAGCTGGGCATAGCAGTTGGGTCAAGGTTAGTTTTTTTTGAGGATGGGTGTGATGGTGGCATGTTTGAAGGCAGAGGGGAAGGTACCAGAAGATAGCGATAGGTTGAAGAGATGGGTTAGGGCTAGAATGAGCGTGTTAGTGAGGTTGGGGAGCAGGTGGGAAGGGATGGGGTCAAGTGCACAGGTGGTGAGGTGTGATTTGGAAAGGAGGTGAGTAAGGTTATTAGGGAAGGGGAGAGGTCTGGTATATCTTCATTATCCTACAACCAAAAACAACTGTGTTCAGCACATTTAACTCTCTCCTCCGCCCACCACTGCCAATGTGCTGAACACAGTTGTTTTGGGTTGTAGGATATTGAAGATAGAAGGTTTGTGAAATAGGTCTGTTTAGCAGAGGTGAGGGTTAATTTGAAGGCAAGTGTAGCTTGTTTGAAAGCGGCGAAGTCATATGGCAGGTGTGTTTTCTTCCAACTCCTCTCTGCGACCCTGGATGCTTGCCGAAGTTTTTCGGTGAGATATATAACCTCTGAATGCGCCACCTCCCCCTGTATCACCCTTGACTGCTCCACCTCCCCCTGTATCACCCTGACTGTGCCACCTCCTCCTATATCCCCGATTGCGCCAGCACCTCCTGACTGAGCCCTCTCCCACTATATGACCCTTGACTGAGCCGCCTCCCTTGTTTCACCCCTGACTGCACCCCCTCCCCTGCTGAATCCCCTCGCCCCAGAATCACCCTGACTGAGCCCCTCTACCCCTGTATTACCCCTGACTGCACCTTTACTCCTGTATCACCCCTGACTGCACCCCCATTCCCGTATCACCCCTGCTGAATACCCTCGCCCTGGAGTCACCCTGACAGAGCTCTGTATTACCCCTGACTGCGCCAACTCCCTCTATATGATCCCTAACTGCACCCCCTCCCCCATATCACCCCTGCTGAGTACCCCCACCCTGGAGTCACCCTGACTGAGCTCTGTATTACCCCTGACTGAGCCACCTCCCTCTATATAACCCCTAATTGCACCCCCTCCCCTGTATCACCCCTGACTGCACCCCCTCCCCCATATCACCCCTGCTGAACCTCCTCACCCCGGAATCACCCTGACTGAGACCCTCTACCCCTGTATTACCCCTGACTGCACCCCCTCCTCCTGTATCACCCGACTGCACCACCTCTCCCTGTATCATCCTGATTGAGTCTCTTTCCCCCTGTATTACCTCCAACTACGCCCCCTCCCCCAGTATCACCCTGACTGTGTCCCCTCCCCAGGTATCACCCCTGACTGACTGCGTCTCATCCTCCTGTATCACACTGATTGATCCCCTCTCCCCTTTGTCACCCCTGTCTAAAAGTTTTCTTTCCCTGATACTAACAAAATGAGGCCCTTTATAAAAAGTTATGGCCTTATATGTGGCAGACAGATTTCTGTAAAAAATCTGGGCAGCATGGTGGCTCAGTGGTTAGCACTGCAGCCTTGCAGCGCTGGTGTCCTGGACAACATCTGCAAGTAGTTTGTATGTTCTCCCCGTGTTTGCGTGGGTTTCCTCCGGGTTCTCCGGTTTCCTCCCACATTCCAAAGACATACTGATAGGGATTCTAGATTGTGAGCCCCAATGGGGACAGTGCCAATAATGTATGTAAAGTGCTGTGGAATTAATGGCGCTATGTAAATGAGTAAAATAAAAATAAATAAATAAAAAGTGTATTTGGGATGTAAGTGATCTAGGACCCCCACCACTAGACATAATGTATTTGCTGCAGAAATCAAACAGCAAATTAACAGCGGAAATATCCACACAGACATTGTGCAGATATTGCTGTGTTTACTACTACAACCACCATGGATTATCTCAGAGTATAGATGAGACGTCATAAAATCCCCTCCACTACACTGGTTCTATAACACATTGGCCTAGTGTTTAATAAACACCGGGGAACATTTATCATTGAGTTTGAACCAAAATGTGGGCGCCAACCCCGGCTATATCATTAAGACGTGTTGCACCTTATCTTATGTTCTGATATTAGCGTGTTACATTGCACAATGGTTGGTCTTGTATTTATTTCTATGTAGCTACATAGTGGGCCCCAAGAATAATTTTCTCTGGTGGGCCCAAGGTGCTCCAGTCCGATGCTGGACAGGGTCACTGGCACAGTGTATGAAAAGAGATATGTTTCACTGGGCATATTAGCGTCAGTGATGTAAAACCAGTATAGCTATCCTCCAGCACGCTATGTGTTGATGTGTTGAGAGGGTTAAGTTATGTTATGGGCTAGTTTTAGTGGACCTCCGTAGAGCAGGTGGGAGGGGGTCCACCATATCTCCACCTGCAGAGTCCTGACAGGACCTGTGTGATGTCAAGGTCATGTGATCATAACATGGGGTTTTAAATACCTAGCCATGAGAGTCAGTGGGTGTCATGGCTTCGGAGAGCAGTAACTCCCACATAGCTCCCGGAGGAGCTAAGGACTGTGCGGGTTAACTGCAGGTGAACCCTGCAGGGAATGGACTCTTAAGGACTGTGTTTTGTTTGTTTTACCATTATGCCACCAAGGCTCTTTTTATTTTGCTGAACCCTGCCAAGGTTTATGCTATCCACAATAAACCAGCAGGTGATTTTCTACCAGAATGATTCCTGTGTCTACCTGGGAAAGCTGCTGAGTGTGTCAACCCCTCACTGTTATATTTGGTGGATTTTTGTATTTTTACTTTTCAGTCCATATCAGTCAAGAAAAATGAGAAAACAACGTCCCAATTCTATTCTGTAACTTGATTATAATCTTTATACATAGCAAATAATTAATAGTGACAGCAATCTATGAGATTTACAATATGTCACTCTTGGGGACCTGGCTTTCCTCTTCCATTCCTGGAATGTGTTGGCACAGGATTATCATAGCGGTAACAGAAGAAGAGCAAACACCCAACATGAACACCAAGGCTCAGGTAATTGTGTTGTTTGGATATATGTAATCTGCTCTCACTGCTTCTTCCCCAGCGATTTCCATGTTGCAATAATAATATTATTTTAAAGGCAAGGTTTAAAATCTTACTCAAAACAGGATCCATTCCACATCCTGAGAAGGAGGCATCTCGGCAGATAGTGCACTAATTGATCTGGAATGCGTGCTGATTTTCATTTTCAGTGTTTGTCAAGAGGTTCACAATATCAGGAAGCAGGAGATGGGTCATCAAAGACTCCTGCTCGGTCGCACTACTCATCAACTGGACAGTGCCTTGTTTCACGGACCCAGAGGAAATGCATCTCCCTTAGCCCATTGTTGAGAACTTCCTTTTGTCTTGAAATTTTTTTTCAAGGAGACATTTGACTTTCCAATGAACATTTTTTTCCCAGTGGGTAATTTTCCTTAATCACTTCTCTTGCAATAAGTATTTCTACATACCTGAAACATCAGCATTGGCTACTAATCAAAGCCATTGTCCTGACCTACAAGTGACTTTTGTTAAAGCACATCACTGTGCATTAGAGGGGTAATTCATGAGACACCTGTCACTTCTTGTTTCTCTGAATACAAAATTTACACTAGTGACCGCACTATAGTATATAGTGCCACTATTTCTATCAATGTTACTAGTGGAAATAAGTATTAGTAGTACCATCTGTGTCTATGTAGCAGGGATGAATCTCTATGGTTAATGGTTTGTGCACTGTGACTAATGATTCTTTTACAGGATCCAATCCAGACCATTAAATGCAAGCAAACCACTGACCATTTACTAGATTGATTAGACAGGTCAACGAACATTGTGTGTGGACAGAATGATTGTAAATATGCTTGATAAAAAAACATTAAAAAAAGCAGTGTGGACAGAATAACCCCATTTCCCCAAGGAGTATGGAAGCAAAATATAACCGATATTGCACCATATGATAAAGATATAGAGACACCTGTTTAGTATTAATGATATGGAAATAAATCCCGCAAATGGGTATCATGATGTCTGTATGTACACCATTAAAGCAAAAATTGCAAAGTTTGCAAAACTTAAGAGTATATCACTCCTACATTGATGTGGATCAAAGTTCTACAGAGAGATGAGCAATAAATAAATATCTCTAGAAAACATATGATGAGTTATAAAGCGCAAAGTGACAGGATTTGTGCAAAAAAATGGGCAATTATACAAATCATACATACAGTGGCATGTAAAAGTTTAGGCATATCTATTATACTGTATGTATATATATATATATATATATATATATATATATATATATAATTGCCTTGTAATGTTTTCATTTCCTGTTCTGTACAGATGTCACAGTATCCCAAAATTCCAAGAGGAGGAAGTTCACCGACCGCCATATCAATATGGAAACTGCTGCTGGTACCAACCTATTGTGCGGTACCACCAGTGGAACACCATCGCACCACACATACACAAACACACACTCTATACACCGTACACACCACACACACACACTCACACACACACACTCACACACATTCTCACACTTACACACTCACACACTTTCACACACACACACTCACACAGCCTCACACTCACACAGCCTCTTGCGCGGTACCACCAGCGGAACACCGTCGCGAACACGCCACCGCTGGGATCAGTCAAATGATTCACTGACTGCCGCAATTTTTGTACAGGAGGAGTGCATACGCAGTTTTACTGTGACTGCTGCTATCTGTCTGCACAAGGATGGTGGCAGTCTGATTTACTGCGCCTGTGCAAATTATGCGCAGGTGCAGTGAATCATTCGGCTGATCCAGGCGGCAGATGTGTGAAGTGTCTACAGGCAAAGGAAACAAGTCACATTAAAGGGGTTTTCCCACAAACGACAGTTCATTTTAAAAATTTACTGTGTCTGACCATGTACGGAGCATATCACATCTCCTGGGCAGGGTAGGAAGCAAAAAATAAATACTGACATTACAGCAGGGATCACAGTGAATTCATTTTGTGAGGTATAACATTTCACTGACTGTTTTTAAAAAATATTTTACCTAATAAAATGTATCCTCTGCGATCTCCTGCTGTAATGTCAGTATTGTATTTTGCTTCCTCCCCTGCCCAGGAGCTGTGGTATGTTCGGTACATGGTCAGACACAGGGGTGAGTGTGTCTGACCGTGTACGGAGCATACCACATCTCCTGGGCAGGGGAGGAAGCAAAAGACAATACTGACATTACAGCAGGGGATCACAATGGATTCATTTTGTGAGGTAAAATTGTATCTTCATTGCTTCCTAAGTGGACAGTTTGATTTCACAGAAGTTTGACTTACTTGGAGTTATATACAGTTAAGTGTTCCCTTTTTATTTTTTTTTGCAGTGTATATATATATATATATATATATATATATATATATATATATATATATATATACACACACATTAGAGATATTTATTTATTGCCCATCTCTCTCTGAAAGACTTTAATGCACACCAATTTATGAGTGATACGATGTTAAGTTTTGCAAACTTTGTAATTTTTTCTTTAATGGCGTGCATACAGACATCATGATACCCGTTTGTCGTTTTTTTTCCATATAATTAATACTAAACAGGTGGTTATATGTCTTTATCATATGGTTATATAACGTAACTGTATAATACCGATTATATTTTTTTACATACTCCTTGGGGAAATGGAATTATTCTTTCCATACTCCTTTTTTTAATGTTTTTTATCAATCGTGATAAAAAGGTTACCCTTGTTACGTGGGTGAAGCGCTATCGATAGTAATACATTTTATTCAGCTCAGGGGGTTGTCCGGTCATACCTTCTTAATGACCTATCCATGGGAAGTAGGATAAGTTATCAATACAAGATTGGTGGGGATCCGACACCAGGACCTACCACGATCAGCTAAAAACCCCTTTGGCAGCCACAGGTGTAAACACATGGAAAAGAGCTATACAGCACCACTCATTCAGTGGAGGCCACTATGTTACTGCAGAAAAGCAGATATTTCTATAAAAAATAAATATGAGCTGTTCTGCCCTACCAGGCAGCTAAATAAAATAACAGGTAATACGTGGTTGTGCAAGATATCAGACCCCCACTGATTTCATATTGATCAGCTACCCAATGGAAATATAGCAGGTGCTGCAAAAGAATTGTCCATTTCAAGATTTTCAAATTTAGGTTGTTTGCATTTATTAAGGGGTCATATTAATATGTGGATTAACCCGCCATACATGTATGGGGCATATTAGATGCTGTTTTACACATCTGTCTATAACCGCAACACCTTTAAAAATCATCTCACACAAAAAAAGGATTTTGGTAATTCATCAGGTGATTGTTGGTCTATTTAGATGGACAAATAGCCAGGAACAAGCATTCTTACGAACACTGGTTCTTAATTATAGGCTCGTCTAAATGGGTAATTACTTGACACGTCAGAGCTGAGTCTTTCATTTTCACAGCTCATTGGACTCCTCTATAGCTTTCAACAGGACTGAATCTAAACCTGGAGATAAAGAACTCAGTGGAGTCCCCTCTAAAGATACTTGTATATGGTGGTGACCTGTCCTGGTAACATATAATACCAGCCCATAGCAGTATCCCACCTCCACCTTCCTGGGTCTGAGTTAAAGTGGAAGTCCATGCCCATTACTGATCCAGCCATGGGCCCATCCATCTGGTCCATCAAGAGTCCTTCTCATCTCCTCTGTCCATCAAACCTTTGAAAAATCATCATAATTTTCTTGACGTTTTAACTTCTGTGTTCTTACAGTGATGGTTGGGTTTCAGCCTCCCTTACCTCAGCCATATCTATGAGCACTGAACACCTTGTCCTTCTGGGTCCTCCAGGAAGGTTGCAGTTCTGAAATATGACAGAACTGGAGGATAATGGGCTCCTGTTCATTTTATGCTTGATCATCTCAAACCTTTGGCAGTTAATAAGCGTTTATTTTTCTCAACACGTTTTTGAAACCCTACTGACTATTTGCAACAAACGTTTGATGGTCCTGTGATCACCCCCATCCCCAATATCGTAGCAATTTCCAGAGTGCTGCATCCCTCTGATGTCAGTGAAATCTCTTTTTTCGCCTATTTTGCCTCAAGAAAACAAGCTTCCTAATAATTCTGCACACCTTGAAAAAGGGTGTTTATATCCTTAGCCCACACATACGTCCTCTAATTACACAAATACACATCACCTGATCTGCTTCATCCAATAAGCATTCATGTTTACACAACTTGGGGTTGGAAAATCTGAATAAAAATGATGATCAAAATACTCACTTGTCTATAAATTTTGCACACATTGTACAATCTTGTGCTATATTATTATATACTGAATATTGCTTTTAACCACTTCCCAAAGAAGAAAATTTTCATTTTCGAGCTTTAATTTTTTGTCAAAAAACATAAATTGTTTTCATTTTCCATTGACATACTTTTATGAGGCATTGTGTTTTGTGGACCTCGGTGTACTGTAGTTTCGAATGACAACATGTACTGGAAAATGAAAAAAAAATCCAAGTGTTGTGAAACTGCCAAAAAAAAAATTAAATCCATTTTTTTGGGGGGTTGTGATTTTACAGTATTCATTGTGTGGTAAAAATGACTGATTCTCGAGATCAGGATGCATATGGCAATCTCAAACTTACATACTTCCCTTTTTATTGTAGTGGCAAAAAAAAAATCAGCAACAACTTGTAAAAAGAAAATTTGGTTTCTGTCCCCATTATTTGAGACCTGTAACTTTTTTATTTATTCTTGACTAAGCAGTGTGAGGGCTTGTCTTTTGCATGATGAGCTCCCTTTTTTATTGATACCATTTAGGGTTTGATACAATGCTATAATCACTTTTTATTTACCTAGAAAGGTATGGCAACCAAAAAAACGGAAGTTCTGGTGTTTCAATTTTATATTATTTTTTTGCTTAATGGCATTAACATTACAGATGAATAATTTTATATTTTGAAAGATTAGACTTTTATAGAAGCTGCAACATCGAATATGTTTATTTTTTATTTATTTATTTTAAAACTTCCTTTTTAATAGGATACAAGGAATGATTCGAATATTTAGTTTTAATTTTTTAATATGTTTTAAAACTTTTTTAAATTACTTTTTACTTTTTTTAGCCCCTTTAGGAGTGTTAAACACAGCCAGCATCTGCAAATTATGATGCAGGCTCAGCTACTGAGTCCATTCCATACACCAGCACCCAATATGTGTTGTACTTGAACGTCAGATGACGAGAATAGGTTAATTCACATTATCACAAATCTATATGACCTCTAATAAATGTTGACAGTGCGTAATACATCTTTGATCATTTTCTAATGTTTTGAAGTTGCAAGTTAATGATTTTTAGGACATTGACATTTGGCACATAGTCACGGCATCGGCTAAACCATAGGAAGTATATATGCTTTAATTGTTGCCTAGGGTTAAGAAGGCCATGTAAACAATCAATATAGTACAATATACATTTGTAGCTCCATTATGAAAGGACAAATTTTTTTTGCGGAGCCTGTTATATTTCCTCTTGAGAATTGCAACAGATAGGAAATGCACTATACAATATACAATACTGTAGACTACAATTTAACCGACATGAATGGAAAATGATAGATATTGCTGCTTTCCTGACTGCCTGGGAATTATGTCTTGTAATGAAGCCATTGCTGAAAGAAGTAGCACAACCATGATATAGATGAAAAAAAATATTACACACCTTACAAACTGTTATACAGTATAATATGTATTATGTTAAACTCTGTAACAAATTATTATTTGTCGCTAATCTTTTCTGTGACGCACTCTAAATATATATGCAAGGACTCAGCTTATGAATGTGTCAGAAAACACAGGTGACGCATTCAAATCTGTCCTTTATTGGTCTAGATGTGTAACCTACATGCAGATGACGCTCTGGCAGCACATACTTTAGAGCACAAGTAGAACCTGTTATACTAGGTAAATCATTGTATTAAATAAATTGGAATCATTTTAACATGATAAATGCTCAAAACAAGGTCATCCAGCAGGGCCGGACTGGCCATCTGGTAATTCTGGCAAATGCCAGAAGGGCCTGTCTGGTCATGGGCTGCCTTGTCTGCTATGTTGTTAGCCGAATCGGTGTTCTCAAGACCCCCATACTGTTAAGAGTTGTGACAGAGCACAAAGTCGCTGACTCCGTCACTTACCCCACCAGGCCACAAGTATCATTAGAAATATGGGTAAATCTTGCTTTCCTCCATCCAGGGTAATATTAGTAATATTAGTAATATATCCCCATCTGGTGCTTAGGTACGAGTACAACATGGACCTGCATGATTTCAAATGCCAGGGCTGAATTTTAGCCCCCGTCCGTACCTGTCATCCAGTGTAGTCATTATTATCTGTCAGTAAAAGTAAATCTCCAAGCACAAAGAACCCCTCATTGGTCACCATGCTGTACGTTACACTTGACCGTAGCAGGGAATAATATATAAAATAACCAGAGCAATGCTAAGTTTTCACTAGCTCTTTTTCTGCCACCAAGATAAAATCAGCACTAATTTTATTTTCTCACATAATGTTAATCTAGAGCTGAACGGATAATTTTATTGCATCACAAAGCAATTCTACCATGTGAAACAAACTGTTATCTTAAGTTTCACACAGTAATTGTTCTGTAATTCCTGTTCATGGCAACTTTCCAGCTCCTCAAGAATGCCTCCGACTGCCAACCATTGAATAAAAAAAATCACAACAGAAGCTGAAAGGCATTAACTGTCACTCATCGGTTCAGTTCGATGGACAAGACTTTCAAATCAAGAACAGCAAAAGCTTTCTGACTCTCTGATCCAAAGAAATATCTTGACATCCAGAGAACATCTCTAAGGTCATGTCAACATACTGCTGCCATCTACTCACATGTCGATCCAGACACTTTCAGGCTATTGAACAATTAAATTTAACTCTCATATTTGGCAATCCAGAGTTTATGCTCACCTAGTAGCTGATGTGACAATCGGTATAGTCTTTTCTAAAAAATACTTTTATATCATGGTTTTATTTAAGAATAGTTTACCCAAAATGAAAAACAAAATTCCTGTGTAAATATAAATCCTTGAATTTCATTCTTCTGTGACATGTAAAATAACATAGCATTTTGTTTCTGATAAGAAAGCTTTTGCCCAGCTTTCCTAGATTGCATGGCACTGCCTGGTTATGCTGTTAATAGTGATGAGCGAGTGTACTCGTTGCTCGGGTTTTCCTGAGCACGCTCGGGTGGTCTCCTAGTATTTGTGACTGCTCGGAGATTAAGTTTTCTTCACCTCAGCTGCATGATTTATGGCTGCTAGCCAGCTTGATTACATGTGGGGATTCCCTAGCAACCAGGCAACCCCACATGTACTCAGGCTGGCTAGCAGCCGTAAATCATCCAGCTGTGTCAACAAAAACTAAATCTCCGAGCAGTCACAAATACTCGGAGACCACCCGAGCGTGCTCAGTAAAACCCGAGCAACGAGTATATTCGCTCATCACTAGCTTTTAACTTTCCAGTTCCTGGAGGGACTACCGTATATTGTAGAAAATGTTCATTGTAAATATTTCATTAGGTTCTTAATGCTAATCTAATATCCATGATTTTTATTCTTCTGGGACATTGCTTTCCAAAAATGATTTATTGTTTTGTTTTTGAGAAATGTTGTTCATGCTCTTGTCAAAGACTGTGTGGCTACTATGGCCTGCAAAACCTATAAACAGGCCAACACACACAATTAGAAAGAACAATCAATCAGTGTAGCAGGGTGTAAGAATAGGTAGAAAGGGTTCAGGGCAAAAAGTATTGAAACTCATTTCAAAGAAACCGATCAGAACCACATAATAAAAATATGAAACTTTGTTAAAGACATCAATATAAAAAAAACATATCACTGAAAGTAACTAGGAATATGACAGTTAAGCCAAAAGGTGGAACCACAGTAAAGACCCTGGCAAGCCAATAGACATATGGATGTAATGTAAAGACCTGATAAGGGCAAAGTGTATGTGCAAAAAATGTAACTAGTATCCCTGAGATGTAAACAAGGATATGTAAAAAATGAGAGGGAGAGGGTACATACAATCGTAAAAAAGCCGGAAAGGCTGTATACCAAAATCGGACAAAAAGTGCTGAGCAACCAGAGTGTAATTAAATAGTTACATGCCAAATGGTTACCTGTAAATGTTTGGTGCCACCCGCCCCTACGCGCATCTCGGCACTGTGCCTTCTTCTGGGGGAAGAAGGCTTGCAGCATCCCCATACCTGTCTCCCATCAAGCACATCTAGAAAATTAACAAGGGAGCTGCCAGCAGTGGATCTTGATGATTTGCCCAAGCGCATTCAGCGTTGTAGAACATTCCTCAGACAACCATTAAATATCACATTAATAGCATGTGAAGCAGTGTAAGTGCATGTATTTCTGTGATGTTGATACTTGATACTGAATATACTGGGATGTTTTGAATATTTTGTTTCCAATTTTTCACCTTTTACATATTATTAACATGTCTATCGATCCTGTGTTCTTTACAATTACCCAATTGTTTTATTTGTGGTCTTGCAATTTTAATTTTACGGCATTTGTATAAATGTATATGTAATGTTATATACTGAAACTGTATATAGAAAGAAAAGAAAAATATAGAAGCAAGCAGCATGGGGTAATGGTGGGTGCAGGCCTCTATACATGCAGGTATCTGTATATCACTGTAATACTTTTTTACATTTTAGGGTATTTATAGCTTTAAATCTTTTTTAAGATATATAGCCATACACAATATAATGTATGTATATATTAGAACATTAAGTTTAAAACTCCTAAAATGCAAAAGTCTATTGTATTGAATTACTCTTGGCAGGTTGATTTCACTCTGAGGTGGTCCAGCGGCTGAGATATCCTACTGATCACATGAATAAGAGCATGCTCTGAGTTTTTATTGGATAGGGAGATATTATTTATATATTTATGGCTATCCACTTGCCACTGAAATAGGCAGGAATCGCAGACACCCCAAGTCTTCTCCTTCATATATGCCTACTCAGTAGTGTAGCTACCGGGGGGCAGAGGGGACCCAGCGCTCTAAGGGGACCCACCCAGAGCTAGGCTACTGTAACTGCTAGGCTACAGTTACATTCTGCGGCAGAGCAGGGAGAATCGATCTATAGAGTCTGCCTATGGGGTTGCATTATACAATATAGAATCTGCCTATGGGGGGCTGCATTATACTATAGAGTCTACCTATGGGGGCTGCATTATATCATATAGAGTCTGCCAATGGGGGTGCATTAAACAATATAGGGTGTTCCTATGCGAAGTGCATTATACTATACAGAGTCTGCCTATTGGGGTGCATTATACCATATAGAGTCTGCCTCTGGGAGTGTATTATACTATATAGAGTCTGCCTATGGGGAGTGTATTATACTATATAGAGTCTGCCTATGGGGAGTGCATTATACTATATTTTGCCTATGGGGGGCTGCAATATATTATAGAGTCTGCCTATGGGGGACTGCATTATACTACATAGTCTGCCTATTAGGGGCTATATTATACTATGGAGTCTGCCTATGGAGAGTGAATTATGCTATACAGTCTGCCTATGGGGGTGCATTATACCATATAGTCTGTCTATGGGGAGTGTATTACACTATAGATTCTGCTTATGGGAAGTGCATTATACTATAGAGTCTGGCTACAGGAAGTGCATTATACTATATAGAGTCTGCCTATTAGGGGCTGTATTATACTATGGAGTCTGCCTATGGAGAGTGAATTATGCTATACAGAGTCTGCCTATGGGGGTGCATTATACTATATAGAGTCTGCCTATGGGGGTGCATGATACCATATAGAGTCTGCCAATGGGGGTGCATTATACTATATAGATTTTGCCTATGGGGAGTGCATTATACCATAGATTCTGCTTATGGGAAGTGCATTATACTATAGAGTCTGCCTATGGGGAGTGCATTATACTATATAGAGCCTACCTATAGCAAGACCAGCCACCAGAACTATAGATCAACTCCAAGGAAATTACTAGCACGGATATACGTTTTTTAAAAAATAGTACTTTATTTGCAGCAGTTACAATATATCGTGTGCACATGTTTGAAAACAAAAATAAATAATAAAAGTAGGCGATATATATGGACAATCATCAATGTATAAAAAACCTAAGTAGGCATGGGGGGCACCATAAAGGAATAAGAATAATATGCAGGACTCCTATAGATAAAATATAAGTGTAAAAAAGGGGGATGTTACACAAGTGACCTCAAAACTATGTGGGCAAACTCTAAAATAACCTATAGCGTGAGCTTGTATATAAAGAAAAAATTGTGCAAAGTGCCAAGTGCCATATAATAGAAAAGGGGGTAATAAGGAGATCCTGTACCTTTAAGGCGCCACCGAGTCCAAACAATGCGCACACTCCGACGCGCGTTTCGGATAAAGAATCCTTCATCAGGGGATGCATTGTACAATATGGAGCCCTATGGGGAGTGCATTATACCATATTGAAGACTATCTGGTGCATTATACTATATGGAGGCAATCTAGGGGGCCATCATATAGTGTGGAGATTACAGTGATGGGCCATCATACAGTGTTGGAGCCATCAAACAGTTTGGGGCTCTTCATTATATTAGAGTCTGCCTATGGGGGGCTGCATTATACCATAGAGTCTGCCTATGGGGACGGCATTATTTTAGAGTTTGCCTATGGGGGATGCATTATACTATAGTGTCTGACCATGAGGGGCTGCATTATACTATAGAGTCTGCCTATAGGGGCTGCATTATACTATATAGAGTCTGCCTATGGGGGCTGCATTATATTAGAGTCTGCCTATGGGGGGCTGCATTATACTATAGAGTCTGCCTATGGGGGCTGCATTATATTACATTATATTAGAGACTGCCTATGGGGGCTGCATTATATTAGAGTCTGCTTATGGGGAGCCACATTATACTTTAGAGTCTGACTATGGGAGGCTGCATTATACTATATAGAGTCTGCCTAAGGGGGGCTGCATTATATTGGAGTCTGGCTATGGGGGCCTGCATATATTAGAGTCTGCCTATGAGGGCTGCATTATACTAGAGAGTCTGACTATGTGGGGCTGCATTATACTGTATAGAATCTGTCTATGGGGGCCTGCATTATATTATAGAGTCTGCCTATGGGGGCTGCAATAGATTATAGAGTCTGCTTATGGGGAACTGCAATATATTATAGAGTCTGCCTATAGGGGGCTGCATTATACTACATAGAGTCTTCCTATTAGGGGCTGCATTATAATATTGAGTCTGTCTATGGGGAGTGAATTATGCTGTACAGAGTCTGCCTATGGGGGTGCATTATACTATATAGAGTCTGCCTATGGGGGATGCATTATACTATATAGAGTCTGCCTATTGGGGGTGCATTATACTTTATAGAGTGTGCCTATGAGGAGTGTTTTATACTATATAGAGTTTGCCAATGGGGAGTGCATTATACTATATAGTTTGCCTATGGAGAGTGCATTATACTATATAGAGTCTGCCTATGAGGAGTGCATTATACTATATAGAGTCTACCTATGAATAGTGCATTATACTATATGGAGTCCTATGGGGAGTGCATTATACTATATTGAGGACTATATGGTGCATTATACTATATGGAGGCTATCTAGGGGGCCATCATACAATGTGGAGATTACCATGATGGGGCCATCATACAGTGTTGGAGCCATCAGTTTGGGGGATACTAAGAGGTCAGTATCTATAAAGTGAGGGGGCATTATACTGTGTATAAGAGAGCATCATACTGTTTATAGGGGAGCTGTACAAGAGGGAGACTCGGGACTTTATTAAATGTAAAGTGGGCACTTATTGTTATAGGGGAACTCAAGGTTCTGTGACTGTCAAAGGGTCACACAAAGGGAATTATTACTTTCTAGAGGACAAAATGTGGGCACTTTTTTCTAGGGCACTTGCACCCGGCATTACTATATTCTAAAGCAGGGGTGGGGAAACTCAGGCCACAGGGCCATTTACAGCCCTCGATGACCTTTTATCAGGCCCCCGAGCAGATTCTCAGGGACCGCTTTCTTGGGCAAGAAGCTGTATTTTGATTGCCACAAGCTAATTTCTTCTTGCTCTGAACACTGAAGGGCATACAATGAAACATTACGTCCTGACACCATTGCCAGAGTCAGGATGTACTTTGTGGGCGGAGTTTGAAGAATGGTATAAATATCCAAATGGCCCTTTGCAGAAAAAAGATTCCCCACCCCTGTTCTAGAGGGTTGCTTTAGAATTTAGAGGACACAAAGAACCACGTGGTAGGTGCAGTAATAGGGTCACATATGGCAGCAGCTCAGCATTGGGGTATCAGCAGGATGAGGAGTTTGTGCAGGTTGGAAATAGTCCCATTGAGGACAGTGCTGAAAATATGAGATGTGAAATGTGTCTTTGTTGTATTCTCTGCAGCCGAGTCCTGGCTGGAGAAGCTGTTATGTCGGTCTGGGACAGATGAAAAGATGGGAAAAGGAAATTATTCGATCAGAAAGAACATCAGCGGTAAGTCATTATCTGTAACTGTACTGTGATCTCTTATATGTTCTGCAAAACTGGTATCTACCACTGACCATATGGTGGTAATATCCATGTTGGTCTTTATATAGAGATTATTTTCATTAACAGCGTGTTCATCTGCTGAAGCTCTCCTACATCCATCATTAGGGTGCATCACCGAGTTGTAATCAAGGTTCCCTGGTTAGGGCCCCATGCCGAAGTTTCACACCCCTCCCCCCCCCGAACCAAAACCCTAGCTATGCCTCTGTGCCTACTACTCCAGAGGTTTCCAACATTACTCATCAGTAGGGTTGAGCGATACCGTCCGATACTTGAAAGTATCGGTATCGGAAAGTATCGGCCGATACCGGCAAAGTATCGGATCTAATCCGATACCGATACCCGATACCAATACAAGTGAATGGGACTCAAGTATCGGACGGTAAATCAGCCCTTTCTGTCCTTCTATATGGGGTTCTGGAGGGGGGGGAGAGTGTGGGCGGTGCGTGGGCGGAGACTGCGTGTCTCTGTGCGGGCGGGGTCTGTGCGGGCCTGCCAGGGATCTCATTCTATGCGGCCGGCACTGTATGCCCAGGCTTGATGCGGCGTGCCGGGGCTTGATGCGGCGTGGGAGGGCTCTGTGGCGTGCTGGGGGGTCTATGCGGCGTGAGGGGGTCTAAGCGGCGTGCTGGGGGGTCTATGCGGCGTGAGGGGCTCTCTGCGGCGTTCTGGGGCGTCTATGCGGCGTGCTGGGGGATCTATGCGGTGTGAGGGGCTCTCTGCGGCGTTCTGGGGCGTCTATGCGGCGTGCTGGGGGGTCTATGCGGCGTGCTGGGGGGTCTATGCGGCGTGCTGGGGGGTCTATGCGGCGTGCTGGGGGGTCTATGCGGCATGCGGGGGTCTCAGCGGCGTGCGGGGGTCTCTGCGGCGTGCTGGGGGGTCTCTGCGGCGTGGGGGGGGGTCTCTGCGGCGTGGGGGGGGGTCTCTGCGGCGTGGGGGGGGTCTCTGCGGCGTGCGGGGGTCTCAGTGCGGGCATCGTCCGATGGGACTACAAGTCCCATCAGGCTATGCCTGCTACACTGACAGTGATTGACACATTAGCCAATGATGGGACAGTAGTAGTCCCATCATCCGGCTAATGTGTTGAATGAAAAAAAAAAAAATACTCCATACATACATTCTACATACATAAATACATATAGACATACAGTACATTCATACATTACATACATGACATACATTACATTAAACATAGATTACATACTCACCATTACTTGTCATTTTGATCCCCGAAGCCAGTGTCATCTATAAAAAATGTGAAAAAAACAAACAACCAATATACTCCCTGTCCGCAGAAATCCACGAGTGTCCCACGACGATCTCCCGTGGAGAGCAGCAGCATCAAATAATGCGACCGCTCTCTAGGGGCTCAGAAACACAATGACGGGAGGAAGGTATCCTTCCGCCACTGTATTCCTCCGCCGCTGTAAAAAAAAAAGTCCCTAGTCTCACTTTATGGCATTGCTGTATGAGACATTTTCCCATGCAGCAATTATATAAAGTGACACTTTGAACTCAGGTAACCTCAGTGATGCACTGCAGGAGCCATTGTCTCCTGTCAGTGTGTCACTGAGGGTCCTATAGAGCAGTGACGTCACCCGATGTCACTGTTCTATAGGGGAGATCGTCGTGGGACACTCGTTATTAATTGGACTACGGCGGACAGGTAGTATGCGGTTTATTATTTTACGTTTTTTGCAGGCGCTGAAGTATGGTAAGTATGGTGAAATGAAGAATATTAAAATACTTTTTCCTAATGTGTGCGTGTTTTATTAACCCTTTTCTTACTATTGGATTAATAACGGATAGGCGTCTTATTGCCGTCTCTCCGTTATTAACCTGGCTTAATGTCACCTTACGATAGCAAGGTGACATTAACCCCTTATTACCCCATATCCCACCGCTACACGGGAGTGGGAAGAGAGGGGCTAAGTGCCGGAATTGGCGCATCTTACGGATGCGCCATTTTCGGGGCGGCTGCGGACTGGTATTTGTAGCCGGGGGGGGCCAATATCCATGGCCCCTCTCTAGGCTATGAATATCAGCCCGCAGCTGTCTGCGTAGCCTTTCTGGCTATAAAATATTGGGGGACCCCACGTCATTTTTTTGGGGGGTCCCCCTATTTTAATAGCCAGTAAAGGCTACGCAGACAGCTGCGAGCTGATATTCATAGCAGGCTACAAATATTGGCCCCCGGCCGTCGGCTTTCCCCCTCTGGCGCAGAAAATTGCGCGGGAGCCCACGCCGTTTTTTTCCATTTTTTTTTTTTTTTAAATTCAACGCTCATAAAGGCCTATTTCACCCTTGCGTCAGTACGGGTCCGTCGCTATGCGTCGAGCCGACGTACCGACGCACGTTGTGAAATTTGTACACGACGTGGGCAGCGGATGCAGTTTTTCAACGCATCCACTGCCCATTCTGAAGTGCGGGGAGGAGGGGGCAGAGTTTCTGCTGCGCATGCGCAGTAGAAAATGGCAGACGCGACGGACAAAAAAACGTTCACTTGAACGTTTTTTCGTGCCGACGGTCCGCCAAAACTCGACGGATCCGTTGCAGAACGGACGCGACGTGTGGCCATTCGTCGCGATCCGTCGCTAATACAAGTCTATGGGGAAAAAAAATGCATCCTGCGAGCACATTTGCAGGATCCGTTTTTTTCCGCCAGATCCGTTTTTTCAGTCGGATCCGTTGTTTTCCGCCAGATCGGTTTTTTTTCCACCGGATCCGTTTTTTTCCGCCAGATCCGTTTTTTTTACATTGGATCCGTTTTTTTCTGCCAGATCTGTTTTTTTCCACCGGATCCGTTTTTTTCCACCAGATCCGTTTTTTTTCCGCCAGATCCATTTTTTCCTGCCGGATCCATTTTTTTCCGCCAGATCCGTTTTTTCTCATAGAGTTGTAATAGCGCCGGATTGCGCCTGATGGCCACACATTTCATCCGTTTTTTGCAGGATTCGTTTAAAAAAACTGTTTCCGCCGGACGGAAAACTCATAGGAACGTTTTTTGTCCGTTATTTTTCATGCATGTTTCCATTCAAATCATGCACATTTTCCGTTCATTTATTTTCCAAAAACCTCATCAAAACCTGCATCAAAACTGCATGAAAAACCGCACCAAAAACCTGCATCAAAAACAGCATCAAAAACCGCACCAAAAACCTGCATCAAAAACCGCACCAAAAACTGCATCAAAAACCGCACCAAAAACTGCATCAAAAACCGCACCAAAAACCTGCAGCAAAAAAGCACCAAAAACTGCATCAAAAACTGCATCAAAAACCGCACCAAAAAACTGCAGCAAAAAAAGCACCAAAAACTGCATCAAAAACCGCATCAAAAAGCTACATCAAAAACAGCACCAAAAACTGCATCAAAAACAGCACCAAAAAACTGCAGCAAAAAAAGCACCAAAAACTGCATCAAAAACCGCATCAAAAAGCTACATCAAAAACAGCACCAAAAACTGCATCAAAAACCGCACCAAAAACCTGCAGCAAAAAAGCACCAAAAACTGCATCAAAAACCGCATCAAAAACTGCACCAAAAACTGCATCAAAAACCGCATCAAAAAGCTGGAGCAAAAAAAGCACCAAAAACTGCATCAAATACTGCACCAAAAACTGCATCAAAAACCGCACCAAAAACCTGCAGCAAAAACTGCATCAAAAACCGCATCAAAACTGCACCAGTTTTTTATGCAGGTTTTGATGCAGTTTTTGGTGCAGTTTTTGATGCGGTTTTTGATGCAGGTTTTGGTGCTGTTTTTGATGTAGCTTTTTGATGCGGTTTTTTATGCAGTTTTTGGTGCTTTTTTTGCTGCAGGTTTTTGGTGCTGTTTTTGATGCAGTTTTTGGTGCAATTTTTGGTGCTTTTTGCTGCAGGTTTTTGGTGCGGTTTTTGATGCAGTTTTTGGTGCAGTTTTTGATGCGTTTTTTGATGCAGTTTTTGGTGCTTTTTTGCTGCATGTTTTTGGTGCGGTTTTTGATGTAGTTTTTGGTTCAGTTTTTGATGCAGTTTTTGGTGCTTTTTTTGCTGCAGGTTTTTGGTGCGGTTTTTGATGCAGTTTTTGGTGCTGTTTTTTATGTAGCTTTTTGTTGAGGTTTTTGATGCAGTTTTTGGTGCTTTTTTTGCTGCAGGTTTTTGATGCCGTTTTTGATGCAGTTTTTGGTGCTTTTTTGCTGCAGGTTTTTGGTGCAGTTTTTGATGCGGTTTTTGATGCAGTTTTTGGTGCTGTTTTTGATGTAGCTTTTTGATGCGGTTTTTGATGCAGTTTTTGGTGCTTTTTTTTGCTGCAGGTTTTTGGTGCTGTTTTTGGTGCTTTTTTGCTGCAGGTTTTTGATGCCGTTTTTGATGCAGTTTTTGGTGCTTTTTTGCTGCAGGTTTTTGATGCAGTTTTTGGTGCAGTATTTGATGCAGTTTTTTGTGTTTTTTGCTGCAGGTTTTTGGTGCGGTTTTTGGTGCAGCAAAAAAGCACCAAAAACTGCATCAAAAACCGCATCAAAAACTGCACCAAAAACTGCATCAAAAACCGCACCAAAAACCTGCAGCAAAAAGCACCAAAAACTGCATCAAAAACTGCACCAAAAACTGCATCAAAAACCGCACCAAAAACCTGCAGCAAAAAAAACACCAAAAACTGCATCAAAAACTGAACCAAAAACTACATCAAAAACCGCACCAAAAACATGCAGCAAAAAAGCACCAAAAACTGCATCAAAAAACGCATGTTTTTGGTGCGGTTTTTGATGTAGTTTTGGTTCAGTTTTTGATGCAGTTTTTGGTGCTTTTTTTGATGCAGGTTTTTGGTGCGGTTTTTGATGCAGTTTTTGGTGCAGTTTTTGATGCGGTTTTTGATGCAGTTTTTGGTGCTTTTTGCTGCAGGTTTTTGGTGCGGTTTTTGGTGCAGTTTTTGATGCGGTTTTTGATGCAGTTTTTGGTGCTTTTTTGCTGCATGTTTTTGGTGCGGTTTTTGATGTAGTTTTTGGTTCAGTTTTTGATGCAGTTTTTGGTGCTTTTTTTGCTGCAGGTTTTTGGTGCGGTTTTTGATGCTGTTTTTGATGCAGGTTTTTGGTGCGGTTTTTCATGCAGTTTAGTTTTGATGCAGGTTTTGATGAGGTTTTTGGAAAATAAATAAACGGAAAATGTGCATGATTTGAATGGAAACATGCATGAAAAATAACGGACAAAAAACGTTCCTATGAGTTTTCCGTCCGGCGGAAAGTTTTTTTTTACGAATCCTGCAAAAAACGGATGAAATGTGTGGCCATCAGGCGCAATCCGGTGCTATTACAACTCTATGAGAAAAAACGGATCTGGCGGAAAAAAATGGATCCGGCAGGAAAAACCGGATCCGGCGGAAAAAAAACGGATCTAGCGGAAAAAAACGGATCCGGTGGAAAAAAACCGATCTGGCGGAAAACAACGGATCCGACTGAAAAAACGGATCTGGCGGAAAAAAACGGATCCTGCAAATGTGCTCGCAGGATGCATTTTTTTTCCCCACAGACTTGTATTAGCGACGGATCGCGACGAATGGCCACACGTCGCGTCCGTTCTGCAACGGATCCGTCGAGTTTTGGCGGACCGTCGGCACGAAAAAACGTTCAAGTGAACGCGTCTGCCATTTTCTACTGCGCATGCGCAGCAGAAACTCTGCCCCCTCCTCCCCGCACTTCAGAATGGGCAGTGGATGCGTTGAAAAACTGCATCCGCTGCCCACGTCGTGTACAAATTTCACAACGTGCGTCGGTACGTCAGCTCGACGCATAGCGACGGACCCGTACTGACGCAAGGGTGAAAGAGGCCTTTATGAGCGTTGAATTTAAAAAAAAAAAAAATGGAAAAAACGGCGTGGGCTCCCGCGCAATTTTCTGCGCCAGAGGGGGAAAGCCGACGGCCGGGGGCCAATATTTGTAGCCTGCTATGAATATCAGCTCGCAGCTGTCTGCGTAGCCTGTACTGGCTATTAAAATAAAAAAATGACGTGGGGTCCCCCTATATTTTATAGCCAGAAAGGCTACGCAGACAGCTGCGGGCTGATATTCATAGCCTAGAGAGGGGCCATGGATATTGGCCCCCCCCCGGCTACAAATACCAGTCCGCAGCCGCCCCGAAAATGGCGCATCCGTAAGATGCGCCAATTCCGGCACTTAGCCCCTCTCTTCCCACTCCCGTGTAGCGGTGGGATATGGGGTAATAAGGGGTTAATGTCACCTTGCTATCGTAAGGTGACATTAAGCCGGGTTAATAACGGAGAGGCGTCAATAAGACGCCTATCCGTTATTAATCCAATAGTAAGAAAAGGGTTAATAAAACACGCACACATTAGGAAAAAGTATTTTAATATTCTTCATTTCACCATACTTACCATACTTCAGCGCCTGCAAAAAACGTAAAATAATAAACCGCATACTACCTGTCCGCCGTAGTCCAATTAATAACGAGTGTCCCACGACGATCTCCCCTATAGAACAGTGACATCGGGTGACGTCACTGCTCTATAGGACCCTCAGTGACACACTGACAGGAGACAATGGCTCCTGCAGTGCATCACTGAGGTTACCTGAGTTCAAAGTGTCACTTTATATAATTGCTGCATGGGAAAATGTCTCATACAGCAATGCCATAAAGTGAGACTAGGGACTTTTTTTTTTACAGCGGCGGAGGAATACAGTGGCGGAAGGATACCTTCCTCCCGTCATTGTGTTTCTGAGCCCCTAGAGAGCGGTCGCATTATTTGATGCTGCTGCTCTCCACGGGAGATCGTCGTGGGACACTCGTGGATTTCTGCGGACAGGGAGTATATTGGTTGTTTGTTTTTTTCACATTTTTTATAGATGACACTGGCTTCGGGGATCAAAATGACAAGTAATGGTGAGTATGTAATCTATGTTTAATGTAATGTATGTCATGTATGTAATGTATGAATGTACTGTATGTCTATATGTATGTATGTATGTAGAATGTATGTATGGAGTATTTTTTTTTTTTTTCATTCAACACATTAGCCGGATGATGGGACTACTACTGTCCCATCAGTGGCTAATGTGTCAATCACTGTCAGTGTAGCAGGCATAGCCCGATGGGACTTGTAGTCCCATCGGACGATGCCCGCACTGAGACCCCCGCACGCCGCAGAGACCCCCCCCACGCCGCAGAGACCCCCCCCCCACGCCGCAGAGACCCCCCAGCACGCCGCAGAGACCCCCCAGCACGCCGCTGAGACCCCCGCACGCCGCATAGACCCCCCAGCACGCCGCATAGACCCCCCAGCACGCCGCATAGACCCCCCAGCACGCCGCATAGACGCCCCAGAACGCCGCAGAGAGCCCCTCACGCCGCATAGATCCCCCAGCACGCCGCATAGACGCCCCAGAACGCCGCAGAGAGCCCCTCACGCCGCATAGACCCCCCCAGCACGCCGCATAGACCCCCCCCCAGCACGCCGCAGAGCCCTCCCACGCCGCATCAAGCCCCGGCACGCCGCATCAAGCCTGGGCATACAGCGCCGGCCGCATAGAATGAGATCCCTGGCAGGCCCGCACAGACCCCGCCAGCACAGAGACACGCAGTCTCCGCCCACGCACCGCCCACTTTACATTATAGTGATTTTAGCACTGTGGGGACTTCCGATTCCGATACCCGATACCACAAAAATATCGGATCTCGGTATCGGAATTCCGATACCGCAAGGATCGGCCGATACCCGATACTTGCGGTATCGGAATGCTCAACACTACTCATCAGACATTGGCTCTGACTATACCAAGAACTTACCACAACCAGTAATAGTGATACGTGAGTAGCTCCCAGTAGTATCAAATTCTGGTTCATCCTAATCAGGCAAGCCGGAGAAACCTGCAGATCTGCATGATGTTTATACGTGATAGCTTCATGCTGAATAAAGTACATTTTTATCTCCCATTAATCAGAACATTTCAGACAAGGACTGAACACTTTTTTCCACCAAACAATAGCTTCAACTTGTCCAGAAAGGAACTGCACCTGTTAGATTAACTTATCAACAAACAATTACTGTATCTTAGCTAGGCAACGCAAAATAAAGCCATATGACTTCCTGGATAAAATGTCTTCAAATTATTCTTAGAAGAGCAATGTAATTTCACGTAAAACCAACTTGCAAACTGATTGTCATCTTCCTTCCGTCTTTTGTACTCAGTCAGTGTGTGTCTTTTTAAGTTTTCAGCAGGTCCGCTTCCACAAGAATTCTCCAAATTCCACAAACCAGGCATGTCCTTGTTTCTAGAACACTTGTTTCCTAAGGTATCTTAAGATGATAAAGACTCCTAATAAGAAGTCAAGTTCATTAAAGAGTCCTTGCCAGCCCTATGCTAAGATTTGATGATTTAATCAGTAATACATAGACATAAAATAGTTGGTAAAATGTTAGAATTACTAATACTGGGGCAGGTTATTCCTTTTGCTCAGCCTACAAAATGTTTTTGCAAATCAGGTTGGTTTCACACTTGCGTTTTGATCTGCAGCGTTTTAGCGCTAAAAAACGCATGCGTTTTTTTTTCTATACTTAACATTAAAAAATGCATGTGTTATTTAGCGTGCTTTTTGACGCGTTTTCGGCAACGCATGCATTTTTTGACGCGTGCATTCATTTGCAGAAATGCAACATGTAGTAATTTCTAGCGGAGTTTTTTTGCCGCAAAAAACGCATGCGTTTATTCGCGGCAAAAAAATGCATTGCTGTCTATGTAAACGCATGCGTTTTTAAGCACATGCGTTTGCGTTAAAAACGCATGCGTTTTTTTTAGAAAAACACAAGAAAAAACAAGAAAACCCTAACCCTAACCACAAGAAAAAACAAGAAAACCCTAACCCTAACCCTAACCCTAACCCTAAACACAAGAAAAAACAAGAAAACCCTAACCCTAACCCTAGGGTTACTAGGGATCCTAACCCTAACCCTAAGGTTAGGATCCCTAGCAACCCTAGGGATCCTAACCCTAACCCTAACCCTAGGGATCCTAACCCTAACCCTTAGGGTTAGGGTTACGATTCTAACCCTTAGGGTTAGGGTTAGGATCCCTAGGGTTAGGGTTAGGGTTAGGATCCCTAGGGTTAGGGTTAGGGTTAGGGTTAGGATCCCTAGGGTTAGGGTTAGGGTTAGGATCCCTAGGGTTACTAGGGATCCTAACCCTAACCCTAACCCTAGCTATTTCTGTTTTTAATGGGTTTTCTAGTTGATTTTGATGATTGGCAGCTGTCACACACTTCTCAGCATGCGTTTAAAAAACGCAAACGCAGGAAAAAACGCATGTAAACGCCGCAAAACGCCGCGTTTTTTTTTTTCTGCTTGCAAAAACGCTGCAGATCAAAACGCAAGTGTGAAACCAGCCTCAGGATGAATAAAAAAAAAGTTTTTACTTATCTTACAAAACCTAAATCAATGGGGAGATAAAGTCCAAAAAGTACATATACAATAAATACAGGTCGCATATTCAGAGATACAGAGAAAGTGCCATGTGAATATCTGTGCCCATAATAAATAGGATAGGTCTCACCCATGTCAGATGAAGTCATACTGTGATCCATGGCATATCATAGGTGTCAACGGAAGGTAGCCTTAATATTGGTACTATCTAACATCCCTTCTGTGCCCCCTTACAAAGGCAGTTTCCAAATATTGTACAGATCCCGATAACAATAACCCCCAAAAAAATCCCTTCCGATGCATTTTTACATTAATAATGAGGAGTCTTCAGGGGAGTGTGTTTGCAAAGGGGGGTGAGAAAGAAGAAATAGGGCATCCTGCAGTTACAGATACCCCTCAAGAGGTGTGTAGAGTGCTGGCTTACAGGTATGCAGTACTGTTAACCTGTCAGTTTTTTGGCTAATCCACTTATTTTTTTCACATATTTAATTAAAGTTATGCTATTTAGCAACTGTTTAATTTCATGAAAATGCTTTTGTCATGTTTAACGGGATTGTACAAGATCTGAAAAAAATTGCCATTTTCTTCCAAAACCAGTTTACAGGTTATCAGTGGTATTACAGTTCAGTCCCATTCACTTGGATAGACGTGAGCTGCCATGCCAAGACCAACCCATTGACGAAAACGTCTTCTTCTTATATTGCACAGTCCCTAAATTATAAAGTTGTTTTTAGCTGTAAAAAGCATTTTATAACTAAAACTATCTGCAGAAAAAGACATGGATCAAATACAAATAGAATGCAAGGTGATCAAAGGACAATGCTATGTGGATGCTCTTAACTTGCCATTATACTGCTTGGTATTTTCATTTCTGTATTTCTAGGAAGTATTGATATGGTCTATTAAGGGGATTTAATTACCTCTTATCTAAAGTTAGAAAGAGTCAAAGCAAAAAAAAAAAAGAAAAACTGTAAAACAAAAAGTACACAAAAACTTTTCTTCAAATCATGTGTCATCTCCACAATCTAAAAAGCAAGTGTATAGTGAAAAAGATGGTTCAGCTGAAATAAAAAAAGAAACTATCATCAGAAAATGACTTTAATCATTTTTTGTGTGTTAAATGTATTTTATTTTTTAGTTTGGGTAATGTTTCTTTCCATTTCCCAATCTGACTTAAAAAATATATAACATTTTGAAATTCTCACGCAGCCCATTGAGGGTTTTTACACTCTAACTTCCTGTTGTTTCTGGAAATAACACATGAACATTACTTTGCATTGAAGCATATAATGAGGGTGTGCAAAGGTCGGGAGCAGGGCCAGCTGTGACATCACTTATTGTGACTGCCTGTCAGTGTAATCCTGCCTCTGAAGATAAGGAGCCTGCTGAAAACTCTTCTTGCAATAGCAAGAAGTATGATCCTTAATGACTGCTGATACCCCAATTAGCGCAGGTCATTAAAGAGCCTTATTCTTTAGTGCCCTTTTTTATGGTGCTCCATGGCACGGTGACAATGTGGCAGGTGTCGGCTCTATTTTATAGATGACACTATACTGCATGTTTCTTGAACAGTTTAACAACCAGTTATTAATCCTTTAGATGCCAATATAAAAAACAATAGCATCATCCAAATGGTTAAAAGAGGGAGAGGGCTTCTGCTGTAATCCTGTCTGCACCCGACAATTGTGATGTCAAGTGCTGATAGTTGCTATTGCAACCAGATGCCTTTTAATGACCTCAGGGTATGGTGGCATGTTAGACCCCTACAATAGCACTGCAGTCCATGAGACCAGTGATAAAAGAGAAAAATATTCAAACTCTATGGAATGACTTATTAAAATAACAAATCAACAAAATATAAGAATTTAAAAAAGTGCAAAAAAGATGGTTTGCCACTAACAATGCTACTTTTGTGTAAAAACAAAAATTAACCAACAAAAATGCATAATTGGGATCATCATACATCCCGCATTATAAAACTTTTGTGTTATTTATTCCATACGGCGAACACCAATAAAAAAAATTAAAAAACAAGCCAAAAATGTTGTTTTTTCATCATACAAAAAAATGGAATAAATAGCAATCAAGATGTTGTATGCAAAAAAAAATGGGATCAATGAAAACATCAAATCATCCTGCAAAAAGCAAGCCCTCATATGGCTCTCTGAAAGAAAAACAAAAAAAAGTTACAGCTCTTAGAATATGGCGATCCAAAAACACATACATTTTCATAAAATTATTTTTTTGTGTGCAAAAGTAACAAAAAAATAATAAAAAAAAAATGTAAATCTGATATGGCTTTAACTGTAGTAACCCAAAGAATAACTCTGTCTTGACTCTTTTAAAGAGAATAACATAAAAGTAAATACAATAAAAACAAGAACTGAATTGCTGTTTTTTCTTCATTCTGTCTTCAAAAAATCTGCACCCCAAAATGATACCAATACAACCATAATTTCGTCCCACAAAAAAATAAACTTCATACACTTTTGTTGGCCAAAAAAACAAATCAAAAAGTTATAGCTCTCATTAAATGGAGACAATTTTTTCATATAAAAAAGCATTTTTAGTATGTAAAAGTAGCAAAATACAAAAAAAAAATCTATATAAATTGCTGGTATCGCTGTAATCATACTGACCCAAAAGATAAAGATATCTTATCACTTATACCGCTTGATGGTGTGAAAAATAAAAATAATACAGTACTTGAACTGCTGTTCATTTTGCCTTCCAAAAATCGGAATAAGGCATGGTTCACATTTATCCTGTACTCTCCGCTGAGCACTTACCTTGGGGTTTATGTGTAAATTATGAAAAAACTTAATTGAGGTAAAACCCTCAACAGAACCACTCACTTTAATGAGGCAGATGGCTAAAGCCACTGCTCTGTATTCTCAGAGTGGTGAATGAACCAGCAGCAGCAGCAGCAGCACTGCCCCTGTGACTACAACTAAATGCTTTCATCTAGAAAGTGCAGTCATTGGTAAGATTCCCTTGTTTCCGAGCAATTAGAATAATAACTTACCAGCGTGAATGAAGACCGATAAGCAATATAACTAGCTATCACTGATCTTTATCAGTCATGACTCATGACATTATAAAAATTATCATTATCAGCTTTTCATAGTGACATTTATATTTACATAAGGCATTGCTTATGTAATAAGGCACCTCAAGCAGAATGGAGAGTTCTGTGCTTGCCAGCTGCGTTGATCATTCTGATGGATAAGACCATCAAATCAGAGTCTACCATTTTTAAACCAATGTTCATTTTCCCAGGGTGTGTACATGGGTTTCAAATCACATTGAACATAATTGTCACTTATCTTTCACTATCTACATGGACAACTAGGAAATTACTCGCATCACTAGAATTAACTGTTGCTATTGCTTTTATTTATGAGAAGTGTTTAAAAATTATCAAAAATATTGAATAATTAACAATGAAAAATTGAGGTCAATTTCCAACTTTTTGGTAAACATATTACTATCCCGTCATGGTGTCTATTATACGACTTTACATGGAATAGAGAACGGTTATCACCTCCTTGGCTGTTTCTGGGGTATTTCAGTGGTTGCACATGGTAGATCTTATGTTGTCGGGATTTTTCTTATTTTGGATAGAGATGCCTTTTACATTATTTTGAACATCCAATGTACAGAATCACTTTTAAACGGAACCTGTTACCAGAAGAAAACCTGCAGATATAGGGTCAATCTGCAGATTAGCAGCATTATTAATTTGCCCGGCGCCCATACTTAGTTGATCGCTGCAGGGAGAAAATGAACTTCTTTCCCCCTCCCCCCCGGCAGCGTTCTGGTTTCAGTATTGGGGCGGCACCGGTGTAAGTATACAGAGCGGCAGCTGTAATCATGACCCTGGCCCTGACTGACAGCCGACCCTAATGCTCAGTCAGGACCGAGGGCACGGTTACAGCCGTCACTCTGTACCGGTGACTAAACCAGAGCCAAGTTTCCTTTAGGTTATTGCCCACCAACCAAGCTACATCTTCAATGTGAGAAATTGCCTATAATATACCGAATATGTTATCAGATTCGCTGCTAAAACTATTTGATATATAGCTATCATTACACATATAGTTAATTCTCACAAAAATCCAGATTCCACTCCTCACCTATTGAAATGATGCATTATAATTGTATTCCATGTGCAGGGTGCTTAGACACTAGCCCTTACTGTTTAATCTGATTTGTACATAATAAAGTCATTGCAAAGGTAGTTTGTTAAGAATCAGTAAAATAATACACTTTCATTGGTGAGCAAATACTTTTATTACTGAACTCATTTGTATAGATCGCGCAATGAAAAGCGTCAGCCCAGAGTTCCATCACTGCTCATTGCTGCCGCCGTCCTTTGCTGATTATGATGTCTGGTTCAGGTTTATTTATCTTTATTGGATTCCTGTTTATTGATTGTGTTGGGACCATCGTACAAGGGTAATTCCACATTACAACTGTTTGCTGCTCCATGAAAAATTAGCTTTGGTTCTATCACTGTCAGTATTCATGTAACCATCGCAATGTTTTTATAAAGTTGGATTGAATGCGCACTATTGAATGTGACACTCAAATGATTTATCCGTTATCTCAGCTCATTTTAGGCCACGTTCACACGTTCAGTACTTGGTCAGTATTTTACCTCAGTATTTGTAAGCCAAAACCAGGAGGGGAACAATCAGAGGAAAAGTCTAATAGAAACATATGCTCCACTTCTGGATTTATCACCCACTCCTGGTTTTGGCTTACAAATACTGAGGTAAAATACTGACCAAATACTGAACATGTGAATGTGGGCTTATATCGTGTTTTAGATGTTTGAAAGCACCTGATTAGTACTTGTAAAATGCCTCAAAACATCATCATCATCATCATCATCATCATCATCATCATCACAGATACCCTGTGTATAATATGTCAATGTGTATAGCAACAGAGACTCACAGAACACAAGTGCACCTAAGCTGTAGAACAAGGACAACACATACCTAGACTGGCAAGTTACAATCTAATAAACATAGATTTTGCATTTTGACACTTTCAAGGCAAAGTTACATGAAAGCAATCTTGCCAATTAAAGGGGTTGTCTGGTTTAAAATGACTGTATGGCTGCAGATTTGGAAATCCTCCCAGCACACCTACTGTGAAGATTCACAGGTGTCTGCACCAGGAACAGCAGTCGCATGACCGCAAGTGTGCAATAATCCGACTAGACTGTTTCCGGCCTCATGTAACACACTTGTATTGAGTGCACAGTCTTGTTATTTTAGACCAGACAACCTCTTTAAATGTGTTCGCCACTGCTTTATAAGTCTCTTTCATGTGAACTAACTGCCATAAGTAAGCTCTCTTGTAAATATTTATTTATTTTATTTTACTAATTTATATAGCACCAATAATTCCACGGCGCTTTACAGACATTATTGGCGCTGTCCCTATTGGGGCTCACAATCTAGATTCCCTATCAGTATGTCTTTGGAATGTAGGAGGAAACCGGAGAGCGCACCACAAATACGAAGAGAACATACAAACTCCGTGCAGATGTTGTCCTTGGTGGGATTTGAACCCAGGCAGGTGCGCGATGACGTCACTTCATTGCGTACCCGCTGTGTGTTGGGCAGACGGCAGTGCAGCTGCTGAGACCGAAGAGAGCTGGGATCAGCAGGAGAACGAGGAGGAGAGGTGAGTATTGTGTTTTATATATATATATATATATATATATATATATATATATATATATATATATATATATATCAGTGAATGAGTCGTGGTGACCAAAAGACTGCAGGACGGCTAGATTATATTCTATGGGGAAGGGCTACATTATTTTCCATGTGGGGCTGCATTATACTCTATGAGGGTCTACATTATATTCTGTGGGAGGGCTGCTTTACATTCTGTGAGGGGGGCTGCATTATACCCTATGAGGGTGCTACATTATATTCTGTGGGGGCTGCATTATACTCTGAGGGGGCTACAATATATTCTATGGGGGGCTGCATTATACCTTATGAGGAGGTTGCAATATACTCTGAGGGGACTACATTATATTATCTGTGGGGGTGCATTATACCCTATGAGGGTGCTACATTATATTCTGTGGGGGCTGCATTATACTCTGAGGGGGCTGCAATATATTCTATGGGGGACTGCATTATACCTTATGACGAGGTTGCATTATACTCTGAGGGGACTACATTATATTCTGTGGGGGGTGCATTATACTCTATGAAGGGGCTACATTATATTCTATGGGGGCTGCATTATATTCTACGAGGGGGCTACATTATATTCTATGAGGGGGCTACATTATACCCTATGAGGGGGTTGGTATTATATCCTATGAGTGGGCTGCATTATACTATATGGGGGGCTGCAATATACCCTATGAGGGGACTGCATTATACCTTATGAGGGGTTGCATTATACTCTGAGGGGGCTACTTTATATTCTGTGGGGGGCTGCATTATATGTTATGAAGGAGTTGCACTATACTCTGAGGGGGCTATATTATATTCTATGGGGGCTGCATTATACTATATGAGGGGACTGCATTATACTATGAGTGGGCTACCCCAACCCCTGCTACATAATTAAGACGTGTATTACCTTATATTATACCCTGATATTAGTGTGTTTTGCCACACAATTGGTGGTCTTGTATTTATTTCTATGTAGCTACTTAGTGGGCCCCAAGAATGATTTTCTCTGGTTAGCCCAAGGTGCTCCAGTCCAATGCTGCGTGGGTTGAGCCACGAGGTCCTCTTACACATTAGATGGTTGGCCGATCCGGGCCAAATCAGTTCATTAATGGAGTTTCCTTATCCTGTTATATCTTCCAAGCCCCTATTTTTTTTTATTGTCTGTGGCTATAACAGTTTGTTAGGAAAATGGATTACGTGGTCACTGTGATATAAAGTAATGTAATTTATTGACAAGTGCAGACAGGAGGGCATCATTTAGAGCAGATGGGGGTATCACACAAGAAAATGACTTCAATGATGATACACAGCATGTTGTATCTGTTACATCCGTCACGTTTTGTCACTGAACATAGGTTGTAAAATAGCACACAAAAATCATCTGAACTAAATCTGTATGTATGTGCCTATCAATATACCTCCTTTACCATTATCTGTACACAACATATCACATGAAAGTTAATCTAAGCCAGACATAGAGAAAGTGTTTGCTTAAAGTATATATAGTGAAGCTAATTTTGGTTGTATGCCATTGCAGTGACCTGACCATACATCATAATCATCTTGTTCTCCTTCTGATTGCTTTTCCCAGTCTTTGTTTATATGACTGCACATGAAATAAGACTTTTTCATTGTTGTCAATACATTGTGATGTTCACTACAAACTCTCCTGGCACATTTGATCTATTTTGTGGTTGACCTTTAATGCTCATCAAATCAAAGCATTTGCAGCTCAGTCCAATAATGAGCTGACATATACCCGGGTCAGGAAGATGGACAGCCCCTGCAAGCTACCGGGTTACTTTGTCTATTGTTTAACACCCTCTCAATAGTCTGTCAGGTTTGGAATGGAACCACATCTGCTGATGTTTTTATGTTGCTTTGTAGTCAGACGATGAAAGCAAGCGTGTAACTAATGCTCTATGGATTTTCAAGTCTGGAAAATATGCCAGAACTAGGCAAGCTGAAATGGTGATGTTGGCAAGCTATTTATATGAAAAGAAATGAGATTTGGTTCTTAGAGATAATAAACCTCAGGTATTCACAGTTTGCTACAAGTAAAATAAAAATAACACCTAAACTGCAAGTAAAGACAGCTGGGAAATGTCTAGTTTAATGTTGTCCCTGATTATTTTATTTTTTTACCACGGTCCTAAAAACTAACAGGTAGGTAGTTGCTACTGTAACTATCTGCATGTTCTACACAACGCCAACTCAGAGTGGTCACAGACTGGACTCCAGCCAGCTATTCTGTTGCTTTGTGTCAATGGAGCACCTTTTACAGGCTGCTCCGTCAACAGGGCGTGACTGCCGACATCATGCTGACTGGCAGGTGGCTCCCCACTGTTAGGCAGTAGGGAGCCTGTTATCAATCAGCATGACATCGGCAGTCCCGCCCCATCAACAGAGCAGAGCAGAAGACAAGCAGCCACTCTGTCGCCATGATGTCGGTGGAAGTGATTCGCTGGAAGGAGCAGTCTGTGATGGCTCTGAGCTGGCAGATATCGGTGGTGGGCAGAACAGGCATGTACTTAGAAACTACCTTTACTGCCTGTAAGTTCTTAAGCCCATAGTAAAAACATAAAATATATTATATGAATCTGTTGATACATCTAACCACTTTTTATGTAACTCACACCCTGACCTAATTTTTGGGGGGATGTCTTCATCCTCAAGCAGTATGTCATCAGCTATACTTGTTTATGATGGAAATATCTGCTTGATACTATAACTTGGCATATATAATTGACTTCATTCTTGTTGATCTCCATATTGTCAATGTTAAAGGTAAAATAATGCCAAAAAAAATTAAAGGGGTTTCTCAAATTATTAGAAAGTCTGCCACAGCAACCAATGAAGAAGTAAAAAAATGTAGTCATCCATTTAATTAGTGCTGTTTCATGGTTGCCTCGTGGATCCTTCAATGCTAATCTTCTGTTTACCTGGCAGCAGCAGTGACATCATGTATACCGCAAATGACTGCTGAAACTAATCACTGACCTCACCAGAATATAATATAATAATAACAATAATAATAATCTTTATTTTTATATAGCGCTAACATATTCCGCAGCGCTTTACAGTTTGCACACATTATCACGTGACCATTGAGGTTCGTGATTGGCTTCACTGGTTACATGGGATATACGGGATGTCACCTTTGCAGCCATGTGTACAAAAGACCAGCAGTGTAAATGGGTGAGTATACATAATTTACTTTTTTATGAATATTGCTGAAAGGGCAGAGGCAGATTTTAAATAACTCATAAAACCGTTTTAAAAACAAGACCCATGGCCAAGTATGGACTAGCTCTCCAGAGTACCAAAGGAACCTATGGCGAGCTCTGACACAATATTGGATTACTGCTACAGATGAGAAAATCTTTTGACATTTGAATTTGCCAGCTTTGTTAAATCGTTAAAAAGAAAATTGATTTGCATTGAATAATTTTACAGTGAATTGCAAATACTGCAAGCCCTACAATTGTCCTGAAAAAATCTGTAACACTCCGAGGTCTCCTAGGGCTGTATTGAAACCCTTTCCAACTCTTTAATAGAAACACACACTTAGTAAGTGTCAAAGTGAACTAATCATGAATGGCTATGGGTAAGCAAATGATAACACTGGTCAATGCAATTTTTCTGGCAAAAGGTTTTAAAACATTTTAAGTCCATTTTGGCTGCTGATTACGAATATGAACTCCGTTTTTGGCTATCACATCAGGATTTCGAGATATTTTCAATTTTTGATGAAAATTACTCCTAATGTTTTATGATAAAAACACATGATTTTCGGTACTACATTTTGTATATTTTTAATTAAGGAATAACAAAGATTACAAAGTCTATGTACAGCAAATCAAATATACTTACAGAATTAAACTACAAAATATAAAAACACATATATATGGCACACAGATGAATGACAAATGGCAGTTATTTGAACTTTCTTTTCTTGGCTGATCTGTGATGTACAGCTTCTGGGTTGTCTCTCATCAAGCTCCAGCAATAGTCAGCCATCATATGTGAGTCCCACCGGCCTTGATACCGTTCATCCATTGTTTTAATGTACTGATGAAAACGCTCCCCTTGTTCCTCGCTCACATCCCCAAGGTTCTCTGGAAAAAAAGTCCAAATGGCTGTGTAAATAGTGAATCTTGATACTCATTCTACATCCAAGATTTCGCAGACTCATTAGTAGCTCTTCCACAATCTCTTCATAGTTGTCTGCTTTCTTATTCCCTAGAAAATTCTGCACCACATTACAAAATGCATTCCAAGATCTTTCTTCTGTCTCATTCATTGATGTGATAAAATTTGGATCTCTCATAAGTGTTCTTATTTGAGGTCCATCAAATATTCCAGCCTTTTTCTTCTCTTCACTGAGACCAGGAAAAGTTGAACATATGTAGTTAAAGCATTCTCCACTGTGGTTGAGAGCTTTGACAAACTGCTTCATCAGTCCACGTTTTATGTGTAAGTGAGGAAAGACAATATTCTTCCTATCCACTAGAGGATCATGGATGGCATTCTTATCGCCAGATGCCAAACTCTTTCGCTGAGGCCATTCAGTTTTCACCCAAAGCTCTGCTGTAGCTCTACCGTCCCAGTAGCACAGAAAACAAGGGTGTTTTGTGTACCCTCCGTGCAGACCCAAAAGAAAGTTAACCATTTTCAAATCAACACAAATTAAGCACCCAAATTAAACTAAATTTACCTTAGTGAACCGTATTAACCGGCACTTTTCATACACTACTTATATTTATCATCGAATTCATGAAAATGGGCTATATACCTATAGCGCAAAAACGTGATGTGATAGATAAACTATAAGGTCAGATTTGAATTCAACACCCTCAAATTAGTCTAAAACTGTTCTTAAAGTCCATGCCAGAATTTTTTTTTTTGTAGGCCAGTGTAATCCGTGTAACCAACAGACTGTTTAATAAAACACTACTTTAACAGCTTTTTAACATGTAAAATTGTTTCAAAAATTGTCTCCACACAGAAGCTAAGGTTTTTTGACAAGCGGTGGATCAAAATAATCCCCGTTTGTCAAGTAGCAACAAGTTTTTTTGTTTGTCAAATATAAATCTATATCTTTTTAATAAGACTTCAAAAAATTATCCATATTTTGGGACCAACAACAGGTATGCTGTTTGGAAAAAGAAACAATGACTTTTTAATGAGCTGTCCAAAAATTATCCTTTTTTGGGCTTAGCAACAAGTTTGCTGTTTATAAAGTGAAGAAACAATGTTTGCTGAAAAATCCATGCAAAAAGAATCTCTTCTTTGGGAGTTTCAGTTTTATTAACAATGTGCAAGTTAGAGGTCACAGCAGAAGAACAGTTTAGCTCTAGAGCATAGAAAACAGTGCACAAGCAGGAGATGTTTGCGGCTGTCTCTCAGCAGTGGCAATGGAAGCGGCAGTAGCCACCAGAGTTGAGCGAATTTCTTCGGGTCCCCGCTTATTTGGCATGTTATAGCGCTTAGTGAATAAGCTGCAGAGGGAACCTGGATGCATGGAGTGCACTGGCTGATCAGCTGATCGGTGCCACAACTGCATGTGTCACGGCTGTGTCACTGTCACAGCACATGCATGGAGAGCCTGTGTGTTGGGACCTGAAGAAATTCACTTAACTCTAGTAGCCACACAGTATAGAATATGAAGGAACAGACAAGATGTCCAGCTGTGCAGGGACAACCCAGCAGCGGCTGTACAGTGTAGCAATAAAACACAATGGACAAGCAGGATATGTGTGGCTGCTGATCAACGGTGGCAGGCTTCGTCTTTTACAATCTCTGTTGCTGAGCTGGAAGCTCTGACATCTTCTCACTATCTACAATAACCCTAAAATAACTGCTGCATTCCCTGACTCAGCTTTTATACACGCTATGAAAACCCCTCCTAATTAGCTAAACTATACCATGTTATGTCATGTGATGACTGCAAGGAATTATGGGAAAGCACGCATGGCTGTATCTGTGGTCATGTGGCATTCTCTGACTGATGCAATCTTCTGATTTGTTTAAAATAGAGGCAAGTATTTTTGGGGGGTCAATTCACTCAAATTAAAATTCAAATTGTTTGCCAGGTCCATTCAATTTCTTAAAATTCTACACAAATTTGATAGGCATTGAATCAATTTGCTCATCTTTTGTTGCTGTTAAGACCGCCATATCTAGCAGCAGACAACCAACTGAATTTAGAGCATCAAAAGTGTAGGTATTCCTTGTTCTGCAGTTATGAAGCATGGACCTTTAGAATGATTTCCTCTGGTGGAACCCACATATAATGCCCATGACTTTATTGTTCATGACATAGGCTTCTGGAATAATTTAAAGGCCAACTACTCACTATTATCAGTCACTTTCTGGATATAGTCCAACTTTTACTCACACTTAACAAGCAATATTCATCTTTATGCTTATTTTTACATCAATAATGGAGTCTTAAAAGGAAGAACAATATGTTGCAAAAAAAAACTTGTCCGCAGAAAATAAAAATATATGACTTTGTGGAGGAGTAGTCTACATTAAGTAAAGCATTTTAAAAGGGTGGCATATAAGATATATTGATCCTAGAAGGCATTCAGACTCACCAATTATATCCATTTATTTTTAACACTTTACTATGGAGTTTAGTTAGAAATACACACCAGTGAACACTGTAAAGTCACTGCCAGATCTCCGCTCCCTTATGAGTTTAATTAGCTATTGAAAATGAAAGTCAATCTCAAGTTCACCAGGGCAACAAGAAAATGTGCATTGTTTGGTTTCCCAATGAAAGTAAAGTCACAGGAATGCTTTGGGCACACACAATTGTTTTCATTAGGCTGACAAGTTGCAGAGGCTTTTGCTCAGGCAAGTCTGACATGTGGAAGGGTCTAAATAGGAATGTAACGTAACGACCATCAAGATAGTGCCCAGCCACAGACACCATCTACCATGTCTGGTTCTTGTTACTTATACAGAGATCAATTCTAATGCTTAACAAAACAGTGGTTTCCCATGCCAAAGTCTGGATGGCCTCCAACACATTCACACACTTTGTTTAGATTCCAGCACCATCCCAAACTGCTGATATCATTCTACTTAATCAATGTGCGTATCTGGATACAAAATGAAAACAGTAGTGCCATGTAGTTGGTAAGAAAACAAGTATAGACTGGCAAACATTTCTCATTTCTCCTATTATTGCTTTTTATTAGTCATGCTTGTTACAGTTACAACACATTTCGGCAGATATAGAAAACTAAAGCACGGGGGTTACGTGAAGACATAATGATCGATAGATAGATAGATAGATAGATAGATAGATAGATAGATAGATAGATAGATAGATAGATAGATAGATATAATTGATGTTAACTTTATTCCGTAGAATTTCTATGGCATTTGTAAATTTAAATATTTTTTCATTATTTAGTATTTTTGTTTTACAGAAATGTTGTCTTTTTATCTTTACATTGATGCAATCATGTGGAGGCTTGTTTTTGGCAAGATGAGTTCTAGAGCTTTTTTGCACCATTTTGGGATATATACAGTAAATTAAATTGTATTGTAGAGAAAAAAACAGCTCTGTCTATATGGTCTGTGATGCAGAGTCCAGCTGTGGGTCTCCAAACCTGTAATCAATGGCTTCTAAGGTATATAAAGTGTAGGACTAGGGTGCCAAGCGCCGACCAGTAACATTAACACTAGTAGACCACTGCTCAACTACATGCAAATATTACATTATACTCATTCACAAATTTACCTACGCTACTATACTATTAAAATGGGGCAGTTTGTTAAATGAGTGAATAGATGTTGCCTTTGTATGTACATAGTGAATCAAGTGTATTTTGCTAAATACTGTTCCCATAGGTTTGTGAGGGCCCACTAGGGGATTCACCTGTTTCCCTATGGGCCAGTCCAAGCTTGGTCATATATGAGGCGGTCAAGTTCAAATGAGAAGACCCATGGCCAGTTGTGAATGCAGCGTGAAAGAAAGAAAATTAACTTTATTCCATGCTTCTATTTTCTGTACTATTTTGCACTTTTTGGTCAGAACTAAGGAGCAGAGAGTGGTAGGGGAATGCATTGTTTTTACTATTTTTAACAAATAAAATATTGGAATGAAAACATTTTATTAAAAAAGTGTAATCCCTTAATCAGTTACATAATGTTCTATAATCTTAGTATTCCAAAGCATTATTGCCTAAAAGACAAATGCCTCTGTAAGACCTGAAGAGCTATGTCACTCACTCTGCTAAAATGGAAGCTCATGGGTCCCAATAATCACTTCATGGAGCACCATGGGGGGGGTGACTGGCAGGGAAAGTTTCCTCAGTCAAATTCTTTAGTATCTAAGATTGCTATTGACTTCAGCAAATTAGGGACCTAAGGATTATTTTGTTAATGTATCTAAAAATAAAAAGTGAATTTAATACCATCATAATATAGAAATAAATTAATGGATGTCAGTTCACTGTTACCTCTGCAATGCAAACTGGTAAGTATCAGGTACGTATCCAATAAGAAATACCAAACCTTGTATATTGAATCAAAAGCAGCCGAAGACCACACAAAACTAACCAACAAGTTAGCCTAAAACCGGTCCAAAATTACCTATGATTGTGACTATCCTGAACCCACTGTGGTGCTGGTGTGGACATATCTAAGGTGGATATGGACTACCACACTAGCAGAGAAGATTTTTTTTTTTATTATTGTTTACCTGAATATATGTAACGCAATAGAGTGTAATAGAGTCTCGTTCCTCTGCCCCGACGCACACGTTTCGTCCAGCTTCTTCGGAGGGGGCAACGTGCGAAATAAGATATTCATAGAAAGTCTATATAAATGAATAAAGTTGCACATTGCACTTTATTGTACTAATCACATAGACACTTTTAAGTACATTATTTTCTGAATTAGTTATTTTCTGTTATGATTGAACTGGTGGTTAGGAGCACTAGAAATGACCAGATGAGCAAACTAGTAATACAGGACGATCTCTGGGAAGTGGGAGCTCTGCTGACCGCAAGCCCTAATCCTATCACAACAACTAGAAATAGCCGTGGAGCGTTCCTGGCTCTGCCTAGACGCCTCTTCACAGCCTAAGAGCTAACTACCCCTAAAGATAGAAAATACAGCCTACCTTGTCTCAGAGAAATTCCCCAAAGAAATAGGCAGCCCCCACATATATTGACTTTGAGTTAAGATGGAAGTCACAAACACAGAAATGAAACAGGTTTCAGCATAGGAGGCCAGACTTAACTAAACAGACTGAGGATAGAAAAGGTATCTTTGCGGTCAGCATAAAACACTAACAAAAAACCACGCAGAGTGTGCAAAAGAAACCACCGCACCGACTCACGGCGCGGTGGTGCCACTCTGCATCCCAGAGCTTCCAGCTAACAGAACAAAATCATGATAGAAAGCTGGACAAAAACAATGATAACAAATAAGCTAGCAGAGACTTAGCTTTTGCTGAAGTAGACAGGTCATCTGAAAGATCCAAGAGAACTGAACCAGTACTAGGACATTGACAGCTGGCAACAAGTAAAGATCTGAGTGGAGTTAAATAGAGCAGCCAGCCAAGGCCTAAACGAGATCAGCTGGAGAAGGAACCTCAGACCCAGCAGCTCCACTCTCAGCCACCAGAGGGAGTCCATGAACAGAACTCGCCGAAGTACCATTCATAACCACAGGAGGGAGTTCGAGAACAGAATTCACAACAATTTTCTGACCATTCATATTGTGGTAACACACCTTACGACTAGGGTTGAGCGAAACGGATCGAACATTTTCAAAAGTCGCTGACTTTTGGCAAAGTCTGGTTTCGTGAAACCCGACCCAATCCCAGCGTGGGATCGGCCACGCGGTCGGCGATGTTCGCACCAAAGTCGCGTTTCGTATGACGCTTTCAGCGCCTTTTCTCAGCCAATGAAGGTGGACGCAGAGTATGGGCAGCGTGATGACATAGGTCCTGGTCCCCACCATCTTAGAGAAGGGCATGGCAGTGATTGGCTTGCTTTCTGCGGCGTCACAGGGGCTATAAAGGGGCATGCACGCCGATCGCCATCTTACTTCTGCCGATCTGAGCATAGGGAGAGGTTGCTGCCGCTTCGTCAGAAGCAGGGATAGCGTTAGGTAGGGTACATTAACCCCCAAACCGCTTGTGCTGTAGCGATTTCCACTGTCCAACACCACCTTTTCTTTGCAGGGACAGTGGAGGCTAGATTTCTCTTCATCAGCTATGTAGCTTATTGGGCTGCCCTAGAAGGCTCCCTGATAGCTGCATTGGTGTTTGTACGCCACTGTGCAAACCAACTGCTTTTTAAAAGCACAAATCCTGTTGCTCCTTCCTTTCTGCACAGCTATCTTGTTTGTTTGTCCACACTTTTTGTGTGCAGCAGTCCTTTTTATTGCTGCCTGCCATACTTTTCAGAGATTATTGTAGGGAGATAGTAATTGTAGTACAGTTCCTTTTATTTTTTATATATATATCTTCCAGCCACTTTCTGCCCCTGAAACTGTGTAGTGTAAAACAGTGGGCCTGTATTTTTCTGCACTGTCCCACACCTGAAAAGGGAGATTAATATTGCCAATCAGTGCATCTGTGCCAGTCCTGTCTGTGGTATCTCTGTCAGTCATTTTGTGCCACAGAAACTATACTGTCATACATTGGGCCTGATTTAATCACTAGTCTCCCATATAAAAAATAAAAAATAAAGGGAGAATAATATTGCCAAATCTGTGCATCTGTGCCAGTCCTGTCTGTGGTATCTCTGTCAGTCATTTTGTGCCACAGAAACTATACTGTCATACATTGGGCCTGATTTATTCACTAGTCAACCATATAAAAAAAAAAAATAAAGGGAGAATAATATTGCCAAATCTGTGCATCTGTGCCAGTCCTGTCTGTGGTATCTCTGTCAGTCATTTTCAGCCACAGAAACTATACTGTCATACATCGGGCCTGATTTATTCACTAGTCTCCCATATAAAAAAATAAAAATAAAGGGAGAATAATATTGCCAAATCTGTGAATCTGTGCCAGTCTTGTCTGTGGTATCTCTGTCAGTCATTTTCAGCCACAGAAACTATACTGTCATACATTGGGCCTGATTTAATCACTAGTCTCCCATATAAAAAAAATAAAATAAAGGGAGAATAATATTGCCAAATCTGTGCATCTGTGCCAGTCGTGTCTGTGGTATCTCTGTCAGTCATTTTCTGCCACAGAAACGATACTGTCATACATTGGGCCTGATTTAATAACTAGTCTCCCATATAAAAAATAAAAAATAAAGGGAGAATAATATTGCCAAATCTGTGCATCTGTGCCAATCCTGTCTGTGGTATCTCTGTCAGTCATTTTGTGCTACAGAAACTATACTGTCATACATTGGGCCTGATTTATTCACTAGTCTCCCATATAAAAAAAAAAATAAAGGGAGAATAATATTGCCAAATCTGTGCATCTGTGCCAGTCGTGTCTGTGGTATCTCTGTCAGTCATTTTCAGCCACAGAAACTATACTGTCATACATTGGGCCTGATTTAATCACTAGTCTCCCATATAAAAAAAAATAAATAAAGGGAGAATAATATTGCCAAATCTGAGCATCTGTGCCAGTCGTGTCTGTGGTATTTCTGTCAGTCATTTTGTGGCACAGAAACTATACTGTCATACATTGGGCCTGATTTAATCACTAGTCTCCCATATAAAAAATAAATAAATAAAGGGAGAATAATATTGCCAAATCTGTGCATCTGTGCCAGTCCTGTCTGTGGTATCTCTGTCAGTCATTTTCAGCCACAGAAACTATACTGTCATACATTGGGCCTGATTTAATCACTAGTCTCCCATATAAAAAATAAAAAATAAAGGGAAAATAATTTTGACCAAATATGTGCATCTATGCCAGTCCTGTCTGTGGTATCTCTGTCAGTCATTTTGTGCCACAGAAACTATACTGTCATACATTGGGCCTGATTTAATCACTAGTCTCCCATATAAAAAAAATAAATAAAGAGAGAATAATATTGCCAAATCTGTGCATCTGTGCCAGTCGTGTCTGTGGTATCTCTGTCAGTCATTTTCAGCCACAGAAGCTATACTGTCATACATTGGGCCTGATTTAATCACTAGTCTCCCATATAAAAAAAATAAAAATAAAGGGAGAATAATATTGCCAAATCTGTGCATCTGTTCCAGTCCTGTCTGTGGCATTTATTCACTAGTCTCCCATATAAAAAAAGAGGTTGTGGCCATGGGCGGTCATTGCCATCTGGTAATGCTGATGGTGGTGGTGGTGGTGCTGATGGAGCATCGGGTGGTAGAGGGAAAGTCAAAATAGCACCTAAGTCTCGAGTTGTTGAGCCAGCGTCATCGTCCGGCTACACAAGGCCTCGAACGCTACCTTTTCTGGGAGTAGGAAAACCGCTGTTAAAGCCGGAGCAGCAGGAAAAAGTTTTGGCTTTCCTTGCTGACTCTGCCTCTAGCTCTTTTGCCTCCTCTTCGGATAGTTCAAAATTGAAAACTAGCCAGTCGTCGGTGGATGGTCCCGGTCAGGAACAAGTTAATTCCTTGTGTCCTTCCCCCAAAACAACAGTGAAGGATGCGTCAGGTGACACAACAGTTTACTCCATGGAGCTCTTTACACATACCATGCCTGGGTTAGAAAGGGAAATAGTTAACAGCCGACTAGAAGATGATTCGGACATGGAGTGCACTGATGCACAGCCACAGCTAGATTGTCATGCTGTTCCATCGACTCACATCACTACATTGCCCTTGCAGTGTACTGAGCCAGAAACTGACCCTGATGAGACGATGGTGCCCATTCCCGAACGTTATAGCACCTTACACGGTGACACAGAGATAGCTGAACATGAGATTGAAGAGGAGGTGATAGATGACCCAGTTGTTGACCCAGATTGGCAGCCATTGGGGGAAGAGGGTGCTGCTGGCAGTAGCTCAGAAGCGGAGGAGGAGGATCGGCAGCAGCCATCTACATCACATTTGCATTCATCTGGCAGGCCTGTCTCTGGCCAAAAAAGTTTGGCAAAACCAAAACCATTTTTCGGACAGCGTGGCCATCCAGTTAAAGTAGCACAGTGTGCAATGCCTGAAAAGGTATTCAATAGTAGGAAGAGTGCAGTCTGGCAATTTTTTAACCAAGATCCGAATGATCAGTGCAAAGTGATCTGTAAAAATGCTCAAGGACATTTAGCAGAGGTCAGAATGTCAAAAGTTTAAATACAACTTGCATGCGTCGACATTTAACCACCATGCACTTGCAAGCCTGGACAAGCTACCAAACGTCCCGTAACATTGTTGCACCCGCTCATAATGAAGCTAGTCAGCAACGCTACATTCCTTCCCTTACTGTAAGCCCACCAGTTAGAACAACAGCAGCAAATGTGGAGGTGTCGTCGCTAGGGCAAAGCAGTCAGGGAATCACAAGTTTATTGGTAGGAAACACAGCATGCAGGCCTACATCGAGAATACCATCACCAACCCTCTCTCAATCCGCCATGTCCACCACCACCACCACCGCAAGTCCCACCATATGCACCTCGCCGTTCCAGCTCACCCTCCAAGAGACTCTCATTAGGAAAAGAAAGTACTCACCCTCTCATCCGCGTACACAGGGTTTGAACGCCCACATTGCTAGACTTATATCTTTAGAGATGATGCCCTACCGCTTGGTTGAAAGCGAAGCTTGATGGCCTACGCAGTACCACGCTATGAGCTACCCAGTCGACACTTCTTTTCGAGAAAAGCCATCCCAGCCCTCCACCAGCATGTCAAAGACCGCATTCTCCATGCACTGAGGGAATCAGTCAGTAGAAAGGTGCACCTCACAACTGATGCATGGACCAGTAGGCATGGTCAGGGATGTTACGTGTCCATCACGGCACACTAGGTTAATGTGGTGGATGCAGGGTCCACAGGGGACAGCCACAGTGGGACAGTTCTGCCTAGCCCACGGTCTAGGAAACAGTTGGCTGTAGGCGTTTGCCACCCCTCCTCCTCCTCCTCCTCTTCCAGCCGAAGCGAAAGCTCATCCACAGAGCGCAGTCGCACGACCACTCCATCCGCAGCTGCCAGTGTTGCACATGAGGTGTACCATTATGGAACAGCTAGTGGTAAGCGTCAGCAGGCTGTTTTGGAAATGAAGTGCTTGGGTGACAACAGACACACTGCGGAAGTTCTGGCCGAGTTCTTGCAGCAAGAAACTCAGTCATGGCTGGGCAGTGTACATCTTGAGGCAGGCAAGGTAGTCAGTGATAACGGGAGGAATTTTATGGCTGCCATAGCCCTTTCAGAACTGAAACACATACCTTGCCTGGCTCACACCTTGAACCTGGTGGTGCAGTGCTTCCTGAAAAGTTATCCGGGGTTACCAGCCCTGCTCCTCAAGGTGCGACGACTTTGCTCTCACATCCGTCGTTCGCCCGTACACTCCAGCTGTATGCAGAACCATCGTTGAAGCTTCCCCAGCACCGCCTAATAATTGACGTTGCTACAAGGTGGAACTCTACACTGCACATGTTTCAGAGGCTGTGCGAACAGAGGCGTGCTGTCATGTATTTGTGGGAGGCTACACATACACGGGCAGGCAGTTTGATGGCAGACATGGAGTTGTCAGTGCGGACAACACCATCATAAGCATGAGCATTCCACTAATGCGTCTGCTGATGCAAAGTTTGACGCACATTAAGGAGCAGGCGTCTGCAACCAAGGAGGAGGGAAGCCTTGATGACAGTCAGCCATTGTCTGCTCAGGGAAGTCTCGGGGACGAGGTTGCGGACGAAGAGGAGGAGGAGGAAGATGGGGATGATTATTTATGGGAGGAGGAAGCATCTCAGGGGGGAATAGAAAGTGTTGGTGGTGAAAGGTCAGGTACAGGTTTTTTGCGGGAGACAAGTGATGTGGATTTGCCAGAAAGTGCTCCTCAACCCAGCACAAGCATTGATTTGACACCGGGAACATTGGCCCACATGGCTGATTATGCATTGCGTATCCTAAAAAGGGACCCCCGCATTATCAAAATGATGACCGATGACGATTACTGGTTGGCCTGCCTCCTGGATCCACGCTATAAAGGGAAATTGCAAAATATCATGCCACATGAGAACCTTGAGCAAATATTGGCTACCAAACAAGCAACTCTTGTAGACTGTTTGGTTCAGGCATTCCCAGCACACAGCGGCGGTGATGGTTCTCACACGAGCTGCAGGGGGCAACATGCAAGAGGTGTTAGAGGGGCACAAATCAGAAGTGGCGTTGGACAGAGGGGTTTTATGACCAGGTTGTGGAGTGATTTCGCAATGACCGCAGACACGACAGGTACTGCAGCATCAATTCAAAGTGACAGGAGACAACATTTGTCCAGTATGGTTACTAACTATTTTTCCTCCCTTATCGATGTTCTCCCTCACACGTCATTCCCCTTTGATTACTGGGCATCTAAAATAGACACCTGGCCTGAATTGGCAGAATATGCATTACAGGAGCTCGCTTGCCCAGCTGCTAGTGTGATATCAGAAAGAGTATTCAGTGCTGCTGGTTCAATACTGACCGAAAAAAGGACTCGTCTGGCTACCCAAAATATTGATGATCTAACCTTCATTAAAATGAACCAATCGTGGATTTCTAATTATTTTGCTCCACCTTTCCCTGCTGACACCTAGCTTTCCTGTAAAAAGGTCTTGCTTTTGGACTCGTCTTACTGACTGCTCCAATTTCTCCATTTGCAGCTGCTGTATGTCCACCATAGGCCTTTTTTACACCTCCCTAAATGGGCTGACTCCCCCCACGGGGCCGTGGTCACCACTTGGCGCAAGCACCCGTGCGAGTGCCGTTTGGCTGAACAGGTGGGTGTGCCCACTTTTGGGCGAAGGCACCGGCACAGGGTCCCTCATAGTACAATGAAGTGTCTCTGGCGGTGGTGGTGCACACCCAACGTCAGACACACCGTCGTAACATGAGGGGCCCTGGGCCAGTACCGCCGCCCACGAGAGAGTGTTCCCCCCAGCTCAAACAGTGCTCTACCACTTGCAAAATTACCTCTCACTGCTCCACCACTGTTTAGTCTGTGCTGTTAAATCCTTCATTTGCACTGCCAGTACCAATTTGTTGACATGATTGTTGATAGTTAAAATATTCAGGGGCCCTGCCCTACATTTACACCAGTTAATACTTTGCACCAACTACCACTGTCTGCAAGTCAGCAGAGGAGCCCACCCCTGTACCTAGGTATGCCACATGTTTATTTGTGAATTATTTTTTTTTGCCAGACATTAACCTCACTTTATTATTTTGGCCTACTAACTGTGTCAGACACTCCTTACAGTTGTCCTCCACTGAACAAAGCTAGGCCGCCTGCATACTCCTGTAACCTATTTTTAACTGCATTTTGCCTATTACTTTTTTGGGCCTACTAACTGTGTCTGCCCCTCGGTGCAATCGTCCTCCGCTGAACACACCAATGCTGCCTGTGTACCCCTGTAACCTATTTTAAACTGCATAGAGCCTACTTTTTTATTTTAGGCCTAGTAAGTCTGTCTGCGGTCCCCCCTTGCAATCGTCCTCCGCTGACCACACCAATGCTGCCTGTGTACCCCTGTAGCCTAATTTAAACTGCATAGAGCCTGCTTTTTTATTTTAGGCCTAGGAAGTCTGTCTGCGGTCCCTCCTTGCAACCGTCCTCCGCTGAACACACCAATGCTGCCTGTGTACCCCTGTAACCTATTTAAACCTGCATAGAGCCTACTTTTTTATTTTAGGCCTAGGAAGTCTGCGCCACTCCTTCCAATTGTCCTCCGCTGACCACACCAATGCTGCCTGGGTACCCCTGTAACCTATTTAAACCTGCATAGAGCCTACTTTTTTATTTTAGGCCTAGTAAGTCTGTCTGCGGTCCCTCCTTGCAATCGTCCTCCCCTGAACACACCAATGCTGCCTGTGTACCCCTGTAGCCTAATTTAAACTGCATAGAGCCTGCTTTTTTATTTTAGGCCTAGGAAGTCTGGCTGCGGTCCCTCCTTGCAATCGTCCTCCGCTGAACACACCAATGCTGCCTGTGTACCCCTGTAACCAATTTAAAACTGCATAGCGCCAACTTTTTTATTTAACACATAGTACCTTTGTCTGTCTGCACCACTCAATCCCGCAGTCCTCCACTGAAAAAGCTGAGCTTCAATCTTCAGGCTTTCGGCCTGTATTTAGAATTTAAAACTGCATTTGGGCTACTAGTTTGGGTGGGCCTAGTAACGGTGTCTGCCGCTTCAGGGTTTTCTCCTGTTTGGTTTTCCAGAGCTTCAATTTTCAGGCTTTCGGCCTACATTTTAAATATTAAACTGCGTTTGGCCTACTACTTTGGTTGGGCAAAATAACGGTGTCTGCCACTCCTTGCTTGTCTCCTCCACTGAATAAAGCTTAGCTTCAATCTTCAGGCTTTCGGCCTACATTTTAAATATTAAACTGCGTTTGGGCTACTAGTTTGGGTGGGCCTACTAACGGTGTCTGCGGCTCCTTGGTGTTCTCCAGGTTTACTTGCCTGAGCTTCAATCTTCAGGCTCTTATAAAGTAGTTGTTAATATAACACTGCAGTTGGCCTACTAGTTTGGTTGGGGCCTACTAACGGTGTCTGCCGCTCCTTGGTGTTCTCCTCCACTGAACAGAGCTGAGCTTCAATCTTCAGGCTCTCATTAAGTAGTTGTTAATATAACACTGCAGTTGGCCTACTAGTTTGGTTGGGGCCTACTAACGGTGTCTGCCGCTCCAAGGTGTTCTCCAGGTTTACTTGCCTGAGCTTCAATCTTCAGGCTCTCATTAAGTAGTTGGTAATATAACACTGCAGTTGGCCTACTAGTTTGGTTGGGGCCTACTAATGGTGTCTGCCGCTCCTTGGTGTTCTCCAGGTTTACTTGCCTGAGCTTCAATCTTCAGGCTCTCATTAAGTAGTTGTTAATATAACACTGCAGTTGGCCTACTAGTTTGGTTGGGGCCTACTATTGGTGTCTGCCGCTCCTTGGTGTTCTCCTCCACTGAACAGAGCTGAGCTTCAATCTTCAACCTCTCATTAAGTAGCTGTTAATATAACACTGCAGTTGGCCTACTAGTTTGGTTGGGGCCTACTAACGGTGTCTGCCGCTCCTTGGTGTTCTCCTCCACTGAACAGAGCTGAGCTTCAATCTTCAGGCTCTCATTAAGTAGCTGTTAATATAACACTGCAGTTGGCCTACTAGTTTGGTTGGGGCCTACTATTGGTGTCTGCCGCTCCTTGGTGTTCTCCTCCACTGAACAGAGCTGAGCTTCAATCTTCAACCTCTCATTAAGTAGCTGTTAATATAACACTGCAGTTGGCCTACTAGTTTGGTTGGGGCCTACTAACGGTGTCTGCCGTTCCTTGGTGTTCTCCTCCACTGAACAGAGCTGAGCTTCAATCTTCAGGCTCTCATTAAGTAGTTGTTAATATAACACTGCAGTGGGCCTACTACTTTGGTTGGGCCCTAGTAACGGTGTCTGCCACTCCTTGCTTGTCTCCTCCACTGAATAAAGCTTAGCTTCAATCTTCAGGCTTTCGGCCTATAGGGAATTTTAAACTGCATTTGGGCTACTTGTTTGGTTGGGCCCTAGTAACGGTGTCTGCCACTCCTTGCTTGTCTCCTCCACTGAATAAAGCTTAGCTTCAATCTTCAGGCTTTCGGCCTATAGGGAATTTTAAACTGCATTTGGCCTACTACTTTGGTTGGGCCTAGTAACTGTGTCTGTCTTGGTGTTGTCCTGTGTTATTTTCCTGAGCTTCAATCTTCAGGCTTTCGTCCTATATTTCTAATATTAAACTGCATTGGGCCAACTAGTGTGGTTGGGCCCTTAAAACGGTGTCTGCCGCTCCTGGGTTTTCTCCTGTGTTGTTTTCCTGAGCTTCAATCTTCAGGCTTTCGGCCTATATTTTTAATATTAAACTGCATTGGGCCTACTAGTCTGGTTGGGCCCTTAAAACGGTGTCTGCCGCTCCTGGGTTTTCTCCTGTGTTGTTTTCCTGAGCTTCAATCTTCAGGCTTTCGGCCTATATTTTTAATATTAAACTGCATTGGGCCTACTACTTTGGTTGGGCCTAGTAACGGTGTCTGCCGCACCTTGGTGTTGTCCAGTGTTATTTTCCTGAGCTTCAATCTTCAGGCTTTCGGCCTATATTTTTAATATTAAAATGCATTGGGCCTACTAGTGTGGTTGGGCCCTTAAAACGGTGTCTGCCGCTCCTGGGTTTTCTCCTGTGTTGTTTTCCTGAGCTTCAATCTTCAGGCTTTCGGCCTATATTTTTAATATTAAAATGCATTGGGCCTACTAGTGTGGTTGGGCCCTTAAAACGGTGTCTGCCACTCCTGGGTTTTCTCCTGTTTTGTTTTCCTGAGCTCCAATCTTCAGGCTTTCGGTCTACATTTTAAATATTAAACTGCATTTGGCCTACTACTTTGGTTGGGCCTAGTAACGGTGTCTGCCGCACCTTGGTGTTGTCCTGTGTTATTTTCCTGAGCTTCAATCTTCAGGCTTTCGGCCTATATTTTTAATATTAAACTGCATTGGGCCTACTAGTGTGGTTGGGCCCTTAAAACGGTGTCTGCCGCTCCTGGGTTTTCTCCTGTGTTGTTTTCCTGAGCTTCAATCTTCAGGCTTTCGGCCTATATTTTTAATATTAAACTGCATTGGGCCTACTAGTCTGGTTGGGCCCTTAAAACGGTGTCTGCCGCTCCTGGGTTTTCTCCTGTGTTGTTTTCCTGAGCTTCAATCTTCAGGCTTTCAACCTATATTTTTAATGTTATACTACATTGGGCCTACTAGTGTGGTTGGGCCCTTAAAACTGTGTCTGCCGCTCCTGGGTTTTCTCCTGTGTTGTTTTCCTGAGCTTCAATCTTCAGGCTTTCGTCCTATATTTTTAATATTAAACTGCATTGGGCCTACTAGTCTGGTTGGGCCCTTAAAACGGTGTCTGCCGCTCCTGGGTTTTCTCCTGTGTTGTTTTCCTGAGCTTCAATCTTCAGGCTTTCGGCCTATATTTTTAATATTAAACTGCATTGGGCCTACTAGTGTGGTTGGGCCCTTAAAACAGTGTCTGCCACTCCTGGGTTTTCTCCTGTGTTGTTTTCCTGAGCTTCAATCTTCAGGCTTTCGGCCTATATTTTTAATATTAAAATGCATTGGGCCTACTAGTGTGGTTGGGCCCTTAAAACGGTGTCTGCCGCTCCTGGGTTTTCTCCTGTGTTGTTTTCCTGAGCTTCAATCTTCAGGCTTTCGGCCTATATTTTTAATATTAAACTGCATTGGGCCTACTAGTGTGGTTGGGCCCTTAAAACGGTGTCTGCCACTCCTGGGTTTTCTCCTGTTTTGTTTTCCTGAGCTCCAATTTCAGGCTTTCGGTCTACATTTTAAATATTAAACTGCATTTGGCCTACTACTTTGGTTGGGCCTAGTAACGGTGTCTGCCGCACCTTGGTGTTGTCCTGTGTTATTTTCCTGAGCTTCAATCTTCAGGCTTTCGGCCTATATTTTTAATATTAAACTGCATTGGGCCTACTAGTGTGGTTGGGCCCTTAAAACGGTGTCTGCCGCTCCTGGGTTTTCTCCTGTGTTGTTTTCCTGAGCTTCAATCTTCAGGCTTTCGGCCTATATTTTTAATATTAAACTGCATTGGGCCTACTAGTCTGGTTGGGCCCTTAAAACGGTGTCTGCCGCTCCTGGGTTTTCTCCTGTGTTGTTTTCCTGAGCTTCAATCTTCAGGCTTTCGACCTATATTTTTAATATTATACTACATTGGGCCTACTAGTCTGGTTGGGCCCTTAAAACGGTGTCTGCCGCTCCTCGGTTTTCTCCTGTGTTGTTTTCCTGAGCTTCAATCTTCAGGCTTATGGCCTATATTTTTAATATTAAACTGCATTCGGCCTACTAGTGTGGTTGGGCCCTTAAAACGGTGTCTGCCACTCCTGGGTTTTCTCCTGTTTTGTTTTCCTGAGCTTCAATCTTCAGGCTTTCAGCCTACATTTTAAATATTAAACTGCATTTGGCCTGCTACTTTGGTTGGGCCTAGTAACGGTGTCTGCCGCACCTTGGTGTTGTCCTGTGTTATTTTCCTGAGCTTCAATCTTCAGGCTTTCGGCCTATATTTTTAATATTAAACTGCATTGGGCCTACTAGTGTGGTTGGGCCCTACTAATGGTGTCTGCCGCTCCTGGGTTTTCTACTCCACTGAACAAAGCAATGCCGCCTGGTTAGTCCTGTTACCAATTTTGAACTGCATTTAGCCCACTTTATTATTTGGGCCTATATCTGTGTTTCCTCCTCATCCTGCCCATTGCCCAGCCAGTGCTAGATGAGTCTTGTGGTACATTGACCCCTAGATGAGTCTTGTGGTACATTGACCCAGACCACTACATTCCCCTTGCACGCTACACGGCCACAATCTGACCCTGCTGAAAGTCAGGTTCCCCTTCCCGCATACTATACCACCTTACACAGGGACAAAGAAGAAGGTGCAGATGAAAGTGCAGGTTCCTTCATCAGGTGGGGGTCATACTCGTTGGCGACGTCACTGGCACAGGGCCCCTCATAGTACGCAAAAGTGTCGCTGCCGGTGGGAGGCGCCCCCGCCATGCAAACACACCGCCTTACTTTGAGGGGCCCTGTGCCAGTGCCAATGCAAACGAGTGGGCCCCCCCTGCTTGCTCAGGATCACAGCACTTGCAAAGTTGAAATACTTACCTCTCACTGCTCCACCGCCGTGACGTATTCCACGTTTCCTGGGCCCACTAAAAACTTGAACCAGCCCTACCCACCACAACTTTAGCCAAATGACCCCCAATTTCCAATGCCTAACTATTATTATAAAGTAAATTAAGATTGACAAGCTTCAGTAACAAGAATGGATGTTTTTGCCATTAAAATGGGCACTGTAGGTGTTTTCCTGGCCTCCACTCACTGCCGACTATGCTTCCCCATTGACTTGCATTGGGTTTCGTGTTTCGGTCGATCCCCGACTTTTGGCGATAATCGGACAATTTCACTCGACTCGACTTTTGACAAAGTCGGGTTTCGCGAAACCCGACTCGATCCTAAAAAAGTGAAAGTCGCTCAACCCTACTTACGACAAGAGCTCAGAGATTAACTGTTAAAGGCAATTTTTCCTGGCACACTAGTAATTTATAAGAATCTCAGTCCCTCTTTCAAATCCTGTACCTTTTATGATTTCAATTATTTTTTTAATGTGATATCAATAAAATTGAGTTTTATCTTGAACATTGCAGCACTTCTGATTGTACCTGACTGTAATAAGACATTTGGGTAAACATGTTGCATATTCTAATATTAAGGAAGTGTCACCCATTGATTTAGGGTTATATCACTATTAGGACAAATTTTTGTAAAAATACAGAGACAGTACCAGTATCTTAATTATAAATCAATTATAGACACAATGCTTCTTTTTTTTCAAAGGAAAATTAGAAACTGATAATTTTATTTAATATGGTTTTAAGTATTTCTAAAAAAAAAAAAAAACTATTCTAAATGATTACAATATAAGGATATAATGATTTAAAGCCTATATGAAGATACACAGCTCTAAACTTGTTCAGTGATCTCATTGAAGGGATCTGCACTTATGTCTTCCATATTGACAAAGCATACAGCATGCAAGTAGAGATTAAGCTCAGCAAATGTAACATGACATGATATATAAAATAAATATCAAAAGGAGAGAAAATTGCATTTTCGCATAAAATATTTTGGCTCTGCAATAACATATGGGTCTTCGAGAATAAAATAATAGACCTTGCACATGACCAATTCTCTGTCTCCAGCGAAATCCCTGTTTCTGATGAATCACAAGATCAATATGGACTGTTAGCGTAATGTGGACTCGTTTTCTCTATAGCTTGATGAATTAAGGTCTAAATATCTTGATAGATCTACTAGGTGAAAAACTAAGAAGGTAATCCATTGTCTTGATTACATTGGAGATTGCCTAAACAATTCTTACCTTATCTACACATTAGTAGTGGTTATTAAAGTGATTTATGTTGTAAAAATATAGCATAGATAGAGATAGATAGATAATAGATAGATAGATAGATAGATAGATAGATAGATAGATAGATAGATAGATAGATAGTAAATAGACAGAGTTATGCAAATTGTCACATTAACTAAATGTAGAAATGAATATAGATTGAACAAATTATTTTCTCCATTATTATAGGTTACATTATTATTATGGGTTATGAAACACAAGTTGCATTAAGTATACCTGGGCAGGTGTGGGTTAACCCCTTCCCGACATGTTGGGAGAGGGTGTGTGGAAAAAGTTATAAATATAGATGTCATTGTCAAGTTATAACCATGGTTGGAAGAAGAGGAGTTCCTTTCTGTCAATCATATCCCTCACCTCCTCTCCCATAGTGTGCACAATGCAATTGGAGAATGCAGAGGGTATTGTCATGTCAGCTTGGGGACTACTGAACGCTCCCAAATATGCCCTGTTGGTACTCATGTGAAGACCTGACTGTCATTAGTCTTTATAGGAGACGTTATAGTCGTGACGTGATAGTTTAACGAAAATTGCAGAGTTTTAAAAAACAGTAAAAGCGAGGGACCTGAGCAATCAAGCAGTTTTTGACAGAATTGTGGTGCATTTGAAATGCCACAAAAAAAATTTCCAACTTGTAGTTGTGAAAACATTTTGAGAATATTGGTGTTTTTACAACAATGCTGGAAGCTCTGCCAACTTTTAGATTAGCCGAGGAGGATCATATACAGTCATGGCCTAAAGTGTTGGCACCCTTGAAATTGTCCCAGAAACTGAAGTATTTCTCCTTGAAAATTATTGCAATTACATGTCTTGTTATACACATGTTTATTTCCTTTGTGTGTATTGGAACAACACAAAAAACAGTAAAAAGGGCAAATTGGACATCATTTCACACAAAACCTCTAAAATTGGCAGGATAAAATTGGTAGTTCCTTTCCCAAAAATGTGGGTGAACAACTTTGTTTCAAGCATGTGATGCTCATTCAAACTCACCTGTGGCAAGTAACAGGTATGGGCAATATGAAAATAACACCTGAAACCAGATAAAAAAGGGGAGATGTTGACTCAATCTTTGCATTGTATCTGTGTATGCCACACTGAGCGTGGAGAACAGAAAGAGGAAAATAGAAATGTCTGAGGACTTGAGAACCAAAATTATTGAAAAATATCAACAGTCTCACGGTTACATTTCCATCTCCAGAGATCTTGATGTTCTTTTGTCCATGGTGTGCAACATAATCAAAAAGAAAAGTAAACCACCCCTTGTCACTGTAGCTAATCTCCCTGGATGTGAACAAAGAAAAATTGATGAAAGTTTGCAATGCAGGATAGTCCGTATGGTGAATAAGCAGCCCAATCAAATATCAAAGAAATTCAAGATGTCCTGCAGGCTCAGAGTGCACCAGTGTCAGCATGAACTATCCATCGACATTTGAATTAAATTAAATGCTATTGCAGGAGGACCCTAATGCTGACACAGAGACATAAAAAGTGAGACTGCAGTTGGTCAAAATGTAACTGATTAAGCCAAAATAATTCTGGAAAGCATCTTGCGGACAGATGAGACAAAGGGCTTTTTGGTAAAATGCATCATTCTACTGTTTTACTGTTTTGGAATGAGGCCAACAAGGAAAAGAACACAGTACCTACAGTCAAATATAGCAAAAGTTCAAGATGTTTTAGGTTGTTTCGCTACCACTGGCACTGGGTGCCTTGACTGAGTGCAAGGCATCATGAAATCTGAAGATCACCAAAGTATTTTGGGTCATAATGTAGTGCCCAGCGTCAGAAAGCTGGGTTTGTGCCCTAGGTCATGGGTTTTTCAGCAGGACAATGACCCCAAATATACTTCAAGAAGCACCCAGAAATCGATAGAAACAAAGTGCTGGAGAGTTGTGAAGTTGCCAGCAATGAGTCTGGATCTAAATCCCATTGAACACCTGTGGAGAGATCTTAAAAGTGCTGTTGGAAGAAGGCACCTTTCAAATATGAGACACCTGGAGCATTTTGCAAAAGAAGAGTGGTCCAAACTTACAGTTCAGAGGTGTAAGAAGCTGATGGTTATAGGCAGTGATAGATTGCAGTTATTTATTCCAATGGGTGTGCAACCAAATATTTGGTTGAGAGTGCCAACAATTTTGTCCCAATTTTGTGTTAAATTATGTCCAATTTTCCTTTTTCCTCTGTTTTTTTTTAGTGTTGTTCCAATACACACAGAGGAAATAACCATGTGTTTAATAAATTGGAATATATTTCTTGCCATGGCACATGGCAGCTCAAATATGCCACTAATGAATATAGCTCATCTTTCTAAAGTGGAGCCATCATCAATACTGGCATGCAAATCACAAGTCTTGATGAATCGAAGCCTAAAAGTTCAAATTACCACCTTTTCCCATTCTTAAAATACAAATAAAAATAAATAAGCATATTTAGTATCACCGTGTCCATAAAAGCCTGATCCTCTTGAAAATAAAATTATTTATCCTATATGGCAAACGTTTTCCCCATACAGGATAAATCATCACCAGATGACCTTCCCCAAAAAGGTAATTTTTACTTCACAGTAAGTGCCATGAAATTGAAACCATGGCGGAATTGCTTTTGTTCACCAACAGTATGTACTCTTAGGCCTCATTCAGTCATCAGTGAATTTCTGATGCACAAAAATAATCCTAGTGTTTTTGATCCAATTTTCATCAATGTTTGGCCAGTGTCAGTTTTTACCTCCAATGTTTCATCAGTGATTTTCTTAAATAAATAAATTACACAATTTCTTCAATCCATTACAATGCTAATCACATACAGCACACGGATTGCACAGAGATACCATCAGTGTTGTGTCCATGATTTTCTCAGACTCTTAAGGCCCCGTCTCACTTAGCGATTTACCAACGATCACGACCAGCGATATGACCTGGCCGTGATCGTTGGTAAGTCGCTGTGTGGTCGCTGGGGAGCTGTCACACAGACAGCTCTCCCCAGCGACCAACGATCAGGGGAACGAGTTCGGCATCGTTGAAACTGTCTTCGACGATGCCGAAGTCCCCCTGCAGCACCCGGGTAACCAGGGTAAACATCGGGTTACTAAGCGCAGGGCCGCGCTTAGTAACCCGATGTTTACCCTGGTTACCAAAAAAAACAAACAGTACATACTCGCCTTTCGGTGTCCGGGTCCCTTGCCGTCTGCTTCCTGCTCTGACTGACTGAGCCGCCGTACACTGAGAGCAGAGCGCAGCGGTGACGTCACTGCTGTGCTCTCACTTCTCACTGTACGGCCGGCAGTCAGTGAGAGCAGGAAGCAGACGGCAAGGGACCTGACGGACATCAGAAGGCGAGTATGTACTGTTTGTTTTTTTTTACATTTACGCTGGTAACCAGGGTAAACATCGGGTTACTAAGCGCGGCCCTGCGCTTAGTAACCCGATGTTTACCCTGGTTACCAGTGAAGACATCGCTGGATCGGTGTCACACACACACCGATTCAGCGATGTCAGCGGGGCCTCAACGACCAAAAAAAGGTCCAGGCCATTCCGACACGACCAGCGATCTCGCAGCAGGGGCCTGATCGCTGGTACGTGTCACACATAGCGAGATCGCTATGGAGGTCGCTGTTGCGTCACAAAACTTGTGACTCAGCAGCGATCTCGCTAGCGATCTCGCTATGTGAGACGGGGCCTTTAGACTTGGTCCACAAAAAGCATGGAAATACAGTTAGGTCCAGAAATATTTGGACAGTGACACAAGTTTTGGTATTTTAGCTGTTTACCAAAACATATTCAAGCTACAGTCATATAATTAATATGGGCTTAAATTGCAGACTCGGCTTTAATTTGATGGTATTCACATCCTAATTGGATGTAAGGGTTTAGGAATTACAGCTCTTTAATATGTAGCTGCATCTTTTTAAAGGGACCAAAAGTAATACCCCTTGACTCTGCCCTGTCCTTCAAACCATACATCCAAGCTCTTTCCACCTCCTGTCACCTCCATCTCAAAAATATCTCTAGAATCCATCCTTTCCTCAACCAATAATCTACTAAAATGCTTGTGCATGCCCTCATCATCCCCCGCCTCGACTACTGCAACATCCTTTTCTGTGGCCTCCCTGCTAACACCCTTGCAACTCTCCAGTCCATCCTTAAAGGGAACCTCTCACCCCCAAAATGGAAGTTGAGCTAAGCCCACCGGCATCATGGGCTTATCTACAGCCTTCTGGAAGCTTTGCCTTAGTTGATTATTGGCCCCATCCTATCATAATAAGACCAACTCACAGCTGTCTGCTTTCACTTGGCTGGTTATTAAAATAATTAATTGTTTTATTTATTAAAAAATACAATAAACTAAACACACAATGCACTGCTCTACTCCTCTGCTTGTAGTAAAGAATAGTAATAACAGTCCTAGGAGCGCTGGAAATGAGACCAAAACAAGGATTTTAGTGTTGAACCACAACGCGTTTCAACCGTTAAACCGTCTTCATCATCATTTGCTTGGACCTCCACCCTCCTGGTTCAAAATTATTTTTTATTTTTTTTTATTATAGTTTTATTGAGTAATTTCCCTATCCACATTTATTTGCAGGGCAATTGTACTGCTCTTACCCCATTTTGTTTCCAACCATTTTACAGCACCAAACTTTGGGTGGACATCAACTTATATGGGGATAGGGTTCGGGGTCAAGTTCTGGTACTCAAACAGAACTTTGGACTAAAGTTCGGCTGAACCCGACATACCTGAACTTCCAGTGGTCGGCTCTTACCTATTGATTATGTGACTGAAGACAGAGGCTTCTGGATTAATTCTGAAGAGTACTATACTTTCTGCTCAGAATCAACCAAATGCAGCAAGGTTGATTGGTCCACGCTTCACAATACAGATGGACAATGATGCAAAACATACTGTGAAAGCAACTCAGGATTTTATTAAAGAAGTGGAATATTCTACAATGGTCAAGTCAATCAGCAGACCTCCACCCCATCAAGAATGCATTTCACACTGCACTGCTTTAAAAAAAAGTAGTAGACAAACCTTTTAAGCCATGTAACATTATTTTTAAACTCAGAGACCACCTTTAAATTATCCTCTGTTTTTACATAAAATGTGTGGGATAAATGACTAGTGAAGTTAAAAATCTAAATTTGTCTACCACCAATGGGTGCACGCCAAACCAACTAGAATGCAATTGTTAATTCTTATCTCTTAAAATAGTAATAATAGATTCCAGCCTTCCTGGAGAAATCAACACAGATCTGAGCACAGCGATGCTGAAATGTGACTCTCCAATCAGCAATGTATTACAATTGCCTCTGAATGGAACACAAGACTTCCTCACATGATTGCCTCAACTAAAAAAGATTGAAGACAAAATGCAAATGAACATGCCTTCTGCTAGACATATTTATGCGCAACATTGTGAGCCAACAGCAAAATATTTCCACATGAGATTGTGTCTATTTTTTCTTGTTTTTGTAGTTATGATTATTAAAAACATATTGAGGAGTGACTGTGTAGTTTAAAGGTCAATTTTGTGACATAGATGTCTGATGCTTCCTCAGGTGACCTCAGGATACACTTAAAGGGCAAGTAATACCCAGCTTATGGTTAGTTGTTTTAGAGATTTCTCCCATTGCCATTTAGCTGGATGAATGTCCCATCTTTACTACAAATACATACAGTAAAGAGCAAAAGGGTAACAATGTTTTGAACTTATGGCTTTCAGGCTCCATATCTCACCATCCACTACTGATTTGATCATGAGACTACCATCATTTTATAGACAATCATCTTGGCTATCTCATTCATACATTTGACTTGTAACTATTTAGCACATGATTAGTTATGCAGATTCTTGCCATGTTACTGCATTGTTACTGTTTTGCTTCTGATGGTGGACAAATGTTTTTCTTCCTGAATACTACAGATTACAACCTGTTCTCACATTCCCTAATAGCTCAGTGTGCTATTAGGTTGATTCCCAAGTGAAAGGTCATTGGTGTGAATCGAGGAGCATCTTTGAAGACAATTTCCCAAGAAAAGAGAAACAGCATCATCCAGCTCATCGATATCGGTATCTTTGCCAAGAAAATTGCCAAACTGCATCATGTGAGTGCCATGACAGAAACTTGCAAAATTAAGTCGATCTATTCAGAAACCAAAAGGTGGAAGTCCAGGCAACGTATCGGAGTCAACATGTCGGCACATCGCAAAGTCTATCAGTTCTGGCTTGACAAACACAGCAGTGGAGGTGGCTTGTATGCATAATAATAGTGAGCACAGTGCGATGCACATTACATAAGTCTGGAATTTGTGGCCTGAGAAAAGGTGAAGAATCCTCAACTTCAATATTGTCATAAGAAGTGTCGGTTCGAGTTTGCAATAAAGTACAAAAAGTGGACATTTAAAGATTTGAAAAGGGTAATTTGGAGCAATGAGATGAAAGTCAATAGACTAGGCTCTGATAGGTGCAAATGGGTATGAAAGAAACAAGGGAAAAAGGGGCTACGGATTGAGAAATTGAAGGGAATGTGAAGTTCGGTGGAGGAATCCTGATTATATAGGGTTGTTTCACTGCCAAAGGCATTGGATACTTGACCAGGATCGATAGTGGTCTCAATGCTGAGCTACAGTGCCTTGCAAAAGTAATCGGCCCCCTGGAACTTTTCAACCTTTTCCCACATATCATGCTTCAAACATAAAGATACCAAATGTGAATTTTTGATCAAGAATCAAGAACAAGTGGAACACAATTGTGAACTTGAACAACATTTATTGGTTATTTTAAATTTTTGTGGAAATTCAAAAACTGAAAAGTGGGGCGTGCAATATTATTTGGCCCCTTTAACTTAATGCTTTGTTGCGCCACCTTTTGCTGCGATTACAGCTGCAAGTCGCTTGGGGTATGTCTCTATCAGTTTTGTACATCGAGAGACAGAAATTCTTGCCCATTCTTCCTTGGCAAACAGCTCAAGCTCAGTGAGGTTTGATGGAGATCATTTGTGAACAGCAGTTTTCAGCTCTTTCCACAGATTCTTGATTGGATTGAGGTCTGGACTTTGACTTGGCCATTCTAACACCTGGATACGTTTATTTGTGAACCATTCCATTGTAGATTTTGCTTTATGTTTGGGATCATTGTCTTGTTGGAAGATAAATCTCCATCCCAGTCTCAGGTCTTTTAAAGACTCCAACAGGTTTCCTTAGAGAATGGTCCTGTATTTGGCTCCATCCATCTTCCCATCAATTTTATCCATCTTCCCTGTCCCTGCTGAAGAAAAGCAGGCCCAAACCATGATGCTGCCACCACCATGTTTGACAGTGGGGTCGGTGTGCTCAGGGTGATGAGCTGTGTTGCCTTTACGCCAAACATATCATTTGGCATTGTTGCCAAAAAGTTCAATTTTGGTTTCATCTGACCAGAGCACCTTCTTCCACAAGATTGGTGTGTCTCGCAGGTGGCTCGTTGCAAACTTTAAACAACACTTTTTATGAATATCTTTAAGAAATGGCTTTCTTCTTGCCACTCTTCCATTAAGGCCAGATTTGTGCAGTGTACGACTGATTGTTGTACTATAGACAGACTGTCCCACCTCAGCTGTAGATCTCTGCAGTTCATCCAGAGTGATCATGGGCCTCTTGGCTGCATCTCTGATCAGTCTTCTCCTTGTTTTGCAGATTTGCAGGGGTATGATACTCCATCCATTTCAATATGATAGCTTGCACAGTGCTCCTTGGGATGTTTAAAGTTTTGGAAATCATTTTGTACCCAAATCCTGCTTTAAACAGTATCATGGACCTGCCTGTTGTGTTCCTTGGTCTTCATGATGCTCTCTGTGCTTCAAACAGAGCCCCGAGACTATCACAGAGCAGGTGCATTTATACGGAGACTTGATTACACACAGGTGGATTATATTTATCATCATTAGGCATTTAGGACAACATTGGATCATTCACAGATCAACAATGAACTTCTGGAGTGAGTTTGCTGCACTGAAAGTAAAGGGGCCGAATAATATTGCACGCCCCACTTTTCAGTTTTTGAATTTCCACAAAAATTTTAAATAAACAATACATTTTGTTCAACTTCACAATTGTGTTCCACTTGTAGTTGATTCTTCACCAAAAATGTACATTTAGTATCTTTATGTTTGAAGCATGATATGTGGGAAAAGGTTGAAAAGTTCCAGGGGGCCAAATACTTTCGCAAGGCACTGTACATGTGAGTATCCTAGAAGATGAATTACTTCGTACACTCAAGTACTATTGCTATGAAAAGTACGGCATAGTGTTCCAACACAAAGCATACGTCGAGATTGGTGAAGATGGTTCAATGACAATGAAGTAGAGGCGCTGGATTGGCCCCTGTTGTGAATTTGCTTTTTGCTCCCTCTAGTGGTTACTAGTTTTTTGACTCTGGTTTTTCTGTCATTCCTTTTATCCGCACCTGGGTCGTTAGTTAGGGGTGTTGCTATATAAGCTCCCTGGACCTTCAGTTCAATGCCTGGCAACGTAGTTATCAGAGCTAGTCTGCTGTGCTCTTGTCTACTGATCCTGGTTCCAGTTATATCAGCTAAGTCTGCCTTTTGCTTTTTGCTATTTGTTTTGGTTTTGTATTTTTGTCCAGCTTGTTCCAAATCTATATCCTGACCTTTGCTGGAAGCTCTAGGGGGGCTGGTGTTCTCCCCCCGGACCGTTAGACGGTTCGGGGGTTCTTGAATTTCCAGTGTGGATTTTGATAGGGTTTTTGTTGACCATATAAGTTACCTTTCTTTATTCTGCTATCAGTAAGCGGGCCTCTCTGTGCTAAACCTGGTTCATTTCTGTGTTTGTCATTTCCTCTTACCTCACCGTCATTATTTGTGGGGGACTTCTATCCAGCTTTGGGGTCCCCTTCTCTGGAGGCAAGAAAGGTCTTTGTTTTCCTCTACTAGGGGTAGCTAGATTCTCCGGCTGGCGCGTGTCATCTAGAATCAACGTAGGAATGATCCCCGGCTACTTCTAGTGTTGGCGTTAGGAGTAGATATATGGTCAACCCAGTTACCACTGCCCTATGAGCTGGATTTTTGTATTCTGCAGACTTCCACGTTCCTCTGAGACCCTCGCCATTGGGGTCATAACAGGCCCCCACAGGCCTCAGACCTCAACCCAATCAAACACTTGAAGAAAAAACTGTATACATACCCAAGTGAGTCGACCAGTATGCACCAACTTTGGGAAGGTATAGAAGAGACCTGAGAAAATTTAGGTCAACTCATGTTTTAATCTGATCGAAAGCATGCCCAGAAGGATTCAGACACTGTTGAAGGCTAAAGGTGGAATTACAAAATACTAACAAAATAATAAAAATAAAATTTAGATCTTTTGGAGAAAAACACTAACAATGCAATCACATGACAAGTAAATAGTTACAAGTCAAATTTATGTATGAGATAGCCCAGATGATTGTCTATAAAATGATGGCAGTCTCAACTTGAAAGCAGAAGAGGATAATGAGATATGGAGCCTGAAAGTCAAAAGTTTAATACATTGTTACCCTTTTACTGCTCACTGTATATTTACAATTTAAAGGTCTCTAGGGTGGTTGTCCAGAGTTAAATAGGAATTTGAGAGCTGATTCATGCTGCCAGAATCACAGACAGCATGAGCTAGAGTACAGCTCTATTATTCCAGCCATGTATATTTTATACTGAAACATGGTGGAGTTTCAGAGAAAACATACTTTCAAAGGCCAGCCTGGGACAATACGACTCAAATGACCAGTCTATGTGGCAGGTTCCCAGTGGATTCTCCCTGCCTCACTTCCATTGACTTAACGGTGTCTTCTGGCCTTTAAAAGTATTCTTTCTCTGACGTACTTGGCTGAAATGATAGATCTGGTCTCTGATTCATGCTGCCCAAAGTTTAGGCAGCATGAATAGGCTGTCAGGTCCCCTTAAAAATAGATTAGTGCTTAGAATAGGCATTCATGATCACTAATGGAAGAATAGCATCAGATCTGAGAGATTTTATTTTCTGGGCAGACTTCGGATATAAACAAACGTATTCTGATCTTACTATAGTTTGAAATCTGATTCATTAGCTGTAGAAACTAGAGCAAATTAGATAAAAGACAGCCAAATCAGTGAATTGGCACCTTCCAACTTTTTCCTGATGGAAGATTGTAACTATTTCCTCTCTTACCATTAAAAAGCATGCATGCTCAACCGAGCACATCATGCACATTTATGGTAGAGATGAGATCAATAGCTGTCTGCTAAACATGGGGTCTAGTAAGCAGTAAGTCATAGTATGGAGTCACAAAATTGGGCCACAAATAAGAATATTAAAGCGATCATTAGATTTTTTGACCATATGATCAAAAATGCATCATAACCGCATATATTTTGACAGAGAATTGCAGCGTGATGAGGTTTGTGTGATTTTATTTTGTGTAACATGTAAAATAGCTGTTTCTTCTGTAAAAAAAAAAAAAAAAAAGACAGTCTGAAATCCAATGATCGGGCAATTTAAAAGGCATTTATTGTTTTTACCACCGTGGGGACATGAACCTTTTTTGGAGAAACGTTGCATAAAGTATTCAGTCTAACAGAAGCATAATGTAATGTGTTCCAGGCACTCAGAGAAACTGAATACTCATGAGATAACTATTCACAAATAAATGCCATCTGTATAGATAACCCTGGTCCATCTATGACCCCACAAGTGATCAAAAGCATTTTATTGATATGAACACAATATGCCATTCATTTCACAAACTTTCAATGATATTGCCTATAGTTATTACTTTAACAATCTTACTTTTACAAGAAAAAAACATGTTTCCACTGCCAGACTACAGGCAAATGAATATCCACATCAATGTATTGTTTACTATCAATAAAACACTTAATGGCAGTCGCAGTTCCTTCACTTAAAAAATATATACCACTTTGGCACCTCTCATTTTTGGAGACGACTTGCACCATCCTTAAATAACCCAACTATACATTTACCACCTTTTAAAAGGTCTAATCAATTAACCCTTCTTAAGTGTCCTGCGTTTAATGAATGACTGCAGTCACAAATAAGTCATTGCCTTTTTAAACAATGCTAATGTAATCCTGTAAAATGATTCCCTGACAGGTTTATGTGACTATGGATTCCTGTGGATGTATGGCTTACGGTGAAAAATAACTTACTTTTTTCTGTATAGAGCTACAATACAGCAGGCGGAAGAGTTTGCATGTATTCCTTTGTTTATCCCTATTGCTGGCTTAATGCAGTGTATGGCCGAATCATTGAAAAACAAAATTCCGTGTTTCAGTCAATCCAGGGTTGCACATTCTCAAGTAATTGTGGCCATAAAGTAAAGCTAAGCAGCCCATATGACTAATATTATTACACCATTATCACCAGTAATACCGTACCGATTTATCTACTCAAGTTTATTAAAAATTCCAAGAGAAAATTAAAAAAACGTTTCTTGTTTCTCCTCATTACAAGATGCCCCCATCCACAGTCTTCATATAAATATCAATAGAAAGTCTATGGAGATTCTAAACCAGCTTCTCTCTTGGCCACACAGTTTAGAAGTGCGGACTGTAAATATCATGACACCACCATTATTCACAAAAGCATGGAATTCCGATGCAACTTGGAGACTTTGGCAACTTTGCTTAACAACATATATTCAACCCTGCATAGCGAGGAACGTATACTCAAGTGTAGACACAAAAGCTGCCGATTCGGTAAGACTGGCATTGCGCACTCTAATGAGCTCGTTGGAGTAAAAAGTGTCTATTTCATAAAGGGATTATCCAATTTTTTTTTACTACTGTTGAGTCTGGTGCTGATCTCTGCCACAGAGTGGTCACAGACCGCTCCTGCCAGTAATTCAGTGGCTTCCATTGACGTCAACTCGACAGAGCAGAGGTTTTTCTTCCATTTTGCTCTGTTGACAGGACGTGACTGCAAACATCATGCCGATTTACTGTCGGCTAACCTTGCCTATCTGTGAGAATGCTGCTATCAATCAGCATGGTGTTGGCAGCCATGCCCCGTTGTCAGAGCAGCCCAGAAGAATAAGAGCTGATCTGTTGATATGGAGCAGCTGAATCGTGGATAGGAGCCGTCTGAGCTGCCACCGAGTAGAACATGCAGGAAGATGCCTCTGTTAGCAACTACCTGCCTGTTAGTTTTTAGGCCCGTGAAAAAAATTAGTCCTGAACAACCCTTTTAAGAGGCACACAAATGAGGTGCATCGCTTAACTGCCGTGTATCATCACCAGAAAAGTACTCCAGTAAAAGACTGGAGTAAATTTCAGAATCAGGTTACACCACTAAAATGGCGCAACTTTTCATGAATTGTACGGGCATGGTAAAGCAGGCTCCATCAGGTTCATGGACTGCCAATTCTACACACATATTGGCGTAGCTGTCTAGTACTGGAGTAAAAATGCCAAAAGTCACAATATTTTTCAGCAAGTTGCCCAAAAATATTTCAACTTGTTAAGGTGTTTTACACCAGAATTCTGGAGTACACAGTTTAATGATTTGGACCCATAATGTTTCAGTAAATAACCATTCCCCTATAACGAATTATTTAATGTTATTAAAGGTAAGGTACCGCATTTGTAGATCATTCATTAATCAATGTAATGTAGCATAACATGCTGTTATAACCAAGATTTGAATGCATGTAAAACAGATTTTGTGTGTTATACAAGTAGAAAGAAGGAACTGGGGGCTGACATCTTGGTTTCACAGCAGTAGCACGACACTAGCAGTGTCATTTTACGGCACCCCATGGACATAGGAGATAATAGATCGCCGCGGACCCTATCTATAACATTGCAGCCACATTAGCAGTGAGCTGGGCACGCCTCTGTGGGCTGCACAACTCACTGCTGTAGGTGTGACTAGCAGCCATTTTATTATAGCCCAGTGCTATCTGCCCAGATCCACTTGCTCTCTATCGCTGCAGGTGCAGAACAGAAGCGCTGGCTGGAGCCGGAGAGTGCGGGTGATTTATCTCCCTGCTCCTCTGTCTGTACTCCAGGCACTGCACGTTCTGAGCAGACATCCCCTGCTCTCACACGCTGCCCTCCCTGGGTGCTTCTCCTGCTGTGTCTCCGCCTCCCCACTTGCACACAGTCCCGGAGATCTCCGGTAAACTGCACTCCCACCCCCGTGTCGCTCTTCCTCCTCTCCTCCCTGCATTCTCTCCCCGTTTCGCTCTCCCTCCTCTCCCCCCTGCATTCTCTGCCCCCCCCCCCCGTGTCGCTCTTCCCCCTGCATTCTCTCCCCCCGTGTCGCTCTCCTTCTTCCCCCGCCTGCATTCTCTCCCCGTGTGGGGGGGTTTCTATGCGTGTGTGCAAGCATCGTCCGATGGGACTACAAGTCCCATCGGACGATGCCTGCTACACTGACAGTGATTGACACATTAGCCAATGATGGGACAGTAGTAGTCCCATCATCCGGCTAATGTGTTGAATGAAAAAAAAATAATACTCCATACATACTCCATACATGCTACATACATACTACATACATGCTACATACATCCATACATGCTACATACATACTGCATACATGCTACATACATCCATACATGCTACATACATACTGCATACATGCTACATACATCCATACATGCTACATACATGCTACATACATGCTGCATACATGCTACATACATCCATACATGCTGCATACATGCTGCAACATGCTACATACATACATACATGCTGCATACATCCATACATGCTACATACATACTGCATACATGCTGCATACATGCTACATACATACATGCTACATACATCCATACATGCTACATACATACTGCATACATACATCCATACATGCTACATACATACTGCATACATGCTACATACATGCTGCATACATGCTGCATACATCCATACATGCTACATACATGCTGCATACATGCTGCATACATCCATACATGCTACATACATGCTGCATACATCCATACATGCTACATACATACTGCATACATACATCCATACATGCTACATACATGCTACATACATGCTACACACATCCATACATGCTACATACATGCTGCATACATACTGCATACATACATCCATACATGCTACATACATGCTACATACATGCTACATACTGCATACATACATCCATACATACATCCATACATGCTACATACATACTGCATACATACATACAATACATACATATAGACATACAGTACATTAAACATAGATTACATACTCACCATTACTTGTCATTTTGTTCCCCGAAGCCAGTGTCATCTGTAAAAAATATGAAAAAAAAAACAACCAATATACTCCCTGTCCGCAGAAATCCACGAGTGTCCCACAACGATCTCCCGTGGAGAGCAGCAGCATCAGATAATGCGACTGCTCTCCAGGGGCTCCAGGAACACAATGACGGGAGGTAGTCTCACTTTATGGCATTGCTGTATGAGACATTTTCCCACACAGCTTTTTGCCATAAAGTAAGACTTTGAGCCATTGTCTCCTGTCAGTGTGTCACTGAGGGTCCTATAGAGCAGTGACATCACCCGATGTCACTGTTCTATAGGGGAGATCGTCGTGGGACACTCGTTATTAATTGGACTACGGCAGACAGGTAGTATACGGTTTATTATTTTACATTTTTTGCAGGCGCTGAATTATGGTAAGTATGGTGAAATGAAGATTAAAATACTTTTTCCTAATGTGTGCGTGTTTTATTAACCCTTTATTACTATTGGATTAATAACGGATAGGTGTCTTATTGACGCCTCTCCGTTATTAACCCGGCATAATGTCACCTTACAATAGCAAGGTGACATTAACCCCTTATTACCCCATATCCCACCGCTACACGGGAGTGGGAAGAGAGGGGCTAAGTGCCGGAATTGGCGCATCTTACAGATGCGCCATTTCTGGGGCGGCTGTGGACTGGTATTTGTAGCCGGGGGGGGCCAATATCCATGGCCCCTCTCTAGGCTATGAATATCAGCCCGCAGCTGTCTGCGTAGCCTTTCTGGCTATAAAATATAGGGGGACCCAACGTAATTTTTTTTGGGGGGGTTCCCCTAGTTTAATAGCCAGTAAAGGCTATGCAGACAGCTGCGGGCTGATATTCATAGCAGGCTACAGATATTGGCCCCCGGCCGTCGGCTTTCCCCCTCTGGTGCAGAAAATTGCACGGGAGCCCACTCTGTTTTTTTTCGTTTTTTTTTTTTTTTTAATTCAACGCTCATAAAGGCCTCTTTCACACTTGCGTCGGTACGGGTACGTCGCTATGCATCGGGGCGATGCACGTTGTGAAATTTATGCCCGACGTGGGCAGCGGATGCAGTTTTTCAACACATCCGCTGCCCATTCTGAAGTCTGGAAGGAAGAGGCGGAGTTTTGGCCACGCATGCGCGGTAGAAAATGGCGGACGCGATTGACAAAAAAGTTCACTTGAACGTTTTTTCGTGCCGACGGTCCGCCAAAACACGACGGATCCGTTGCACGACGGACGTGACGTGTGGCCATCCATCACGATCCGTCACTAATACAAGTCTATGGGTAAAAAACGCATCCTGCGAGCACATTTGCAGGATCAGTTTTTTTCCGCCAGATCCGGGTGTTTCCACCGGATCTGTTTTTTCCGCCGGATCCGTTTTTTCCGCCGGATCCGTTTTTTTTCCGCCGGATCTGTTTTTTCCGCCGGATCCGTTTTTTCCCACCGGATCCGTTTTTTTCCGCCGGATCCTTTTTTTCAACCAGATCCATTTTTTTCCACCAGATCCATTTTTTCCTGCCGGATGCATTTTTTTCCACCGGATCCGTTTTTTTCCCGCCGGATCCGTTTTTTCCACCGGATCCGTTTTTTCCCCGCCGGATCCGTTTTTTTCCGCCGGATCCTTTTTTTCAACCGGATCCGTTTTTTCCACCAGATCCGTTTTTCCCGCCGGATCAGTTTTTTTCCGCCGGATCCGTTTTTTTCTGCCGGATCCAATTTTTTCCGCCAGATCCGTTTTTTCTCCCGGATCCGTTTTTTTCCCACCAGATCCGTTTTTCCCGCCGGATCTGTTTTTTTCCGCCGGATACGTTTTTTCTCCCGGATCCGTTTTTTTTCCGCCGGATCCATTTTTTTCCGCCAGATCCGTTTTTTTTATCTGATGCTGCTGCTTTCCGCGGGAGATCGTCGTGGGACACTGGTGGATTTCTGCGGACAGGGAGTATATTGGTTGTTTGTTTTTTTCATATTTTTTACAGATGACATTGGCTTCGGGGAACAAAGTGACAAGTAACGGTGAGTATGTAATCTATGTTTAATGTACTGTATATCTATATGTATGTCATGTATGTAATGTATGAATGTACTGTATGTAGTATGTATGTAGTATGTATGGAGTATGAATGTAGTATATGTATGGAGTATGAATGTAGTATGTATGTATGGAGTATGAATGTAGTATGTATGTATGTAGCATGTATGGAGTATGTATGGAGTATTTTTTTTATATTCAACACATTAGCCGGATGATGGGACTACTACTGTCCCATCATAGGCTAATGTGTCAATCACTGTCAGTCTAGCAGGCATCATCCGATGGGCCTTGTAGTCCCATCGGACGATGCCTGCAAAGACACAAAGACCCCCGGCAGGCCGTACAGACCCCGGAGACGCCGTACAGACCCCCCGGAGAGGCCGTACAGATCCTCCGACAGGGCGTACAGACCCCCCGGCAGGCACGCTCACACAGGGTTAATGCCGGCGGTAACGGACCGCGTTATGCCGTGTTTGACGCACTCCGTAACCGCTGCTATTAACCCTGTGTGTCCCCAACTTTTTACTATTGATGTTGCCTATGCGACATCAATAGTAAGAAAAAAAATGTAATGTTAAAAATAATTAAAAAAAACCTGCTATGCTCACCCTCCGTCGTCGCGTCCTCTCCTCGGCAGTGCAAGCGGCAGGCTCCAGTGCCAAGGATGGTATGCGAGAAGGACCTTCCATGACGTCACGGTCATGTGACCGCGACGTCATCACAGGTCCTGCACGCATCCAACCCTGGGACAGGAAGCTGCCGCGTGCACCGCACACAGGCAACAGGACTACAAGTTCTCCATCGGAAGGTGAGTATATGTTTATTTTTTATTTTAACTCTTTTTTAACCTGTTACATACGTGTCTGGGCAATTTACTACGTGGCTGGGCAATATACTACGTGGCTGGGCAATATACTATGTGGGCTGTGCAATATACTACGTGACTGGGCAATATTCTATGTGGACATGCATATTCTAGAATACCCGATGCGTTAGAATCGGGCCACCATCTAGTACCATATATGTATATATGCCATGGATGAGGCCACAGTAAAGTGTATCTTTATTTGGGACAAAAGGTAACTCACAGGTCATTGCAGATGATGATGATGATGAACATACAATTTGTCATTCCTCCTACACAGTCACATACCAGGGAGGAAGCCACTCCAGCCAGTGTAATATTGCCCCTTTCTTTGGGTCACATGATAACTCACATGTATTTATCTACAGTCCACAGACTCCACTCTCCCTCTCTGCTGTCTGCTCCTCCCACATGAGCCACAGTCACACCTCACTGGCCGAATCTGAGAAGCTGCCAGGCCCAGACAAGAAAGGAAAAAAAAAACCACTGGGCTCACTCACGCTGCAGAGCCGACTCCTTTCATTCACAGCAGGGAGCCGGCTCTTTGTGTTGGCTCATTCACAAACGACACATCACTAACACACACACCACTTGTGTGATAGCAGATCACAGAGCAGTCACACACAAAATGGCTCTGCCCTGTGATGCTGCTCTTCATTCTGCCCCAGGGATATTAGACCACCCAAAAGGGGAGGGAAATGCTGATGTCAGCAGTTACTGCCCCAATTTTCCAGCTAACAGTAAAGCTGGTAAGTCTTAAGGCCCCGTCTCACTAAGCGATTTACCAACGATCACGACCAGCGATACGACCTGGCCGTGATCGTTGGTAAGTCGCTGTGTGGTCGCTGGAGAGCTGTCACACAGACCGCTCTCCAGCGACCAACGATCAGGGGAACGACTTCGGCATCGTTGAAACTGTCTTCAACGATGCCGAAGTCCCCCTGCAGCACCCGGGTAACCAGGGTAAACATCGGGTTACTAAGCGCAGGGCCGCGCTTAGTAACCCGATGTTTACCCTGGTTACCAAAAAAAACAAACAGTACATACTCGCCTTTCGGTGTCCAGGTCCCTTGCCGTCTGCTTCCTGCTCTGACTGAGATCCGGCCGTACACTGAGAGCAGAGCGCAGCGGTGACGTCACTGCTGCGCTCTCACTTCTCACTGTACGGCCGGCAGTCAGTGAGAGCAGGAAGCAGACGGCAAGGGACCTGGACACCGAAAGGCGAGTATGTACTGTTTGTTTTTTTTGGTAACCAGGGTAAACATCGGGTTACTAAGCGCGGCCCTGCGCTTAGTAACCCGATGTTTACCCTGGTTACCAGTGAAGACATCGCTGGATCGGTGTCACACACACCGATTCAGCGATGTCAGCGGGGCCTCAACGACCAAAAAAAGGTCCAGGCCATTCCGACACGACCAGCGATCTCGCAGCAGGGGCCTGATCGCTGGTACGTGTCACACATAGCGAGATCGCTATGGAGGTCGCTGTTGCGTCACAAAACTTGTGACTCAGCAGCGATCTCGCTAGCGATCTCGCTATGTGAGACGGGGCCTTTACTATAGCTGCTTGAGGTCTAAAACGGAAAATGCTCCCCCTAGTGGTAAATATATATATTTGTAAGAAAATATATAATATTTTTCATATAGAAATGTTTGCAAACAGTGCAAACATTGCATTAGTACATTTTATTTACTATTTTAAGCTTAATTTCATTAAAAAAAAATTTTTAAGAAAACTGGTGGCACCTTCCCTTTAAAGGGTGTGATAGAAAACATCATGTTTCTGCGCCTGTCTGAAGACAACAACTGTGTAGTGTGAATACTGTAATGTGATTTTACTGCATTTTATTGTGTCATGAGGAATTTAAAATATAGAGTGTAATGTAAACAATGCATAGTGCTATAGGTACTTATGTTGCTGTGTGGGTACTGTAAAGATAACGCCAAGGTATCTCCTGTACACTCAGCTCAGGTGTAGGGAAAGTATAGGATATAGTTTAGAGTTTATGACATACTGTAGAGCAGGTTAGACAGTGATAGGCATTGGAACAGTAATATGCTTAGTGCATACTGTTAGAAGATAGTAACTGTAGTTAAGTAGGTGAAAGGTTAAGTTTGCCCAGCAACAGACTGCTGGGGCTGACACAGTAAGGAGACAGTTAATGATTGGTCCAGCCCACGGTGGGAGAGGTTAGGACCAGTAAAAGGGAACCACTTCCTGGTTTAGTAAAAGTTAGTGAAAGTGATGGTGAAAGTGTTCATTGGAAGCACGCTGTGGACAAATATTCTGGCAGTATGAGGTCATGCAAAACTCCCTGCCAACATTCCTTCAAACTCCGGAGCCTAAGGCTTGAGTTCGAGGCTATAGAGAACACCGACAACCCTTCATTACAGTGGAAGATGGACGTGGAAAAGCGTGAGGGAAACGTAGCTGATCTCGGGAATACTGGATGGGAAATCCCTAGGGCTAACAGGACTTTTTAAAGTAGGGATACTCCAAGTTAAACTTAAGAAAAGGATTGAAATCTACTGTGTTGATGGAACAAGAACTGGAGGGGGCTGTGCTTGTATGGAGCATGGACTGATGTACTTGAACTGTCTAGTAAAGTTTAACTTGTTAAAATGAACCAAATGTCCCCTGATGTGTGTGAAGCTGGTCGTGGAGCTGAGGACGTGGAGACAGCGAAGGCTTTTGGCCTGCGAGTGCAGTGTAAAGTACATAGCACAATACTTATGGACTGGAAGACGATTTTCCTGTAAAGTGCTAGGGCACTATGGAGCAGAAGTTCGCCCACAGCTACGTCCTGGGCACCTAACAGTTGTATGACAGATTTGTATCCACTGGAATTAAGCATTAAAGATTTTGATTCATTGACAGCAAGGAGAAATCTTGAAAATTGCAAGGAATTGAAACAGAAAACATATAGGAAAATTGTGCCTTTTTTTGCGACCACTTTCCAATTTTTAACCATTTATAATTATGAGGACAATCTTCTAATAAAAAAAATGAATCACGTTTGCAATAAACCAGTGGACAATTGCTTATACCTGTTATATGTTTGGTATAAATTCAACAGTAATAATAAAAGTAGTTCACATTTTCGGAAACCGTATGCTTCATTGTGTGAGTACAGCTAATATGTGTGGTGTCTAGCCCACCATACAATGGGGCTCGTATACAATGTACCTGTATATACACAAGAAGGGAAGAAAAATGCATAAAGGTGAAACAAACTACAGATAAAAGAGATGTTTACAGATCGAAATCTAAAAATGAATCTTTAATATAGGAAAAGAAGATCATATATTCTTGGTGGACAAAACACAATTGTCAGCACTCTCACTGCCAAAGGGTTAACCCAAATCTCATAAAAAGAATAAAATAACATAAAACACGGCTTTTGGCATAAAATTGGATCAAAGATTATAAGAGTAAATCAGTAGGAAATCCAATGAATATTGATTTCTAGTGACTAGCGTACAAAAGGTATTACAATTTTGCACTGTCATAAATATACTTTGAGGTTGTAAATACAAAGCATACTACTGGATTTACAATACCACAGTAACTATAAAACAACATTATTCAGAATGTATTCTTTGGATATTTCATGCAAGGTAGATAAACAGAATATTTGTATGGAGCTCGACCACAGATGGGAATATATCTTCCCTACTTAATGCAACAATGAGTAGAGAAAATCAATTGATGTTGTAAATAGTTATTAGAAAAAGGCACTTATAAGTAACTTCCATTAGTGACATGACAGAACGTATGGGAACAAATTTACATTACATGGGTAATGTTTCATAAGTCTCTCCTACAAATCAAACGGCAACAATCGGCTCCAAATTTATATAATATCATTAAAATATTTTGCATATACAGCTCCTAGAAATATACTGACAGGGTTTACATAGGAATTACTGATCAAGGTTGGATAAAGGTGACTGGAAGTAGGTGATATATGATTGGCACTGGCTTGTAAAAATATGGTGACAATCACACGTAGTGAGAGTGTGAGTATAAGTATATAATGAGCTAAGCCTTGTATTCAGTGATTGCAGACAAGTATTTCATTCTAAAGGTGAGGTGGCATGTGCCCTGTCCTCCAGCAATACCAAGACATGGCACCTTTCTCCCCACCACTTTATATTTGACATTTATTAGCCTACTTTAATTTGGTTAACTGTTTGTCCTGGTAACAAGAAGGATATACCAGTCTACATAAATCATTACATAATTGATATATAGGTGATAATTATTAAATTGTTTTGGGTCCCCCATCAATTCCCAGAATAGAGGTCTTGTGTTCTATTTTCTCATCTGGCTCTCCCCTTGCTGCAAAACTTCACCAAGGAACTTTAATGGATCCTAAATTTGCCAGAAACTGAGCTAGCTTTTCCAGCCAGCTTCAGTGCAGTGCTTACAAGCTAAAAAGGAAAGAGTCTGTAAGCACTGCACATGTTCGACCACCGAAGCTAGACTGCAGTGGTGGCCAGTGTCCTGGACAACAAGATGTACACTAACAAAGACAAAAGCAGTTACATCAAGAAAAATGTTTCACATTTTAAGCCCCGAGGGTGGTTTGCACGTTAATGACTGGGCCAATTTTTACAATTCTGACCACTGTCCTTTTATGAGGTTATAACTCTGGAACGCTTCAACGGATCCCGGTAATTCTGACTTTGCTTTCTCGAGACATATTGTACTTCATGATACTGGTAAAATTTCTTTGATATTACCTGCGTTTATTTGTGAAAAAAATCGGAAATTTGGCGAAAATTTTAAAAATTTCACAATTTTCCAACTTTGAATTTTTATGCCCTTAAATCACAGAGATATGTCACACAAAATAATTAATAAGTAACATTTCCCACATGTCTACTTTCATCAGCACAATTTTGGAGTCAAAATTTTTTTTTGTTAGGGAGTTATAAGGGTTAAAAGTTGACCAGCAATTTCTCATTTTTACAACACCATTTTTTTTTTTAAGGACCATATCACATTTGAAGTCATTTTGAGGGGTCTATATTAGGGTTGAGCGACTTATTTTTATAGGATCGGGTCGGGTTTCACGAAACCCGACTTTCTCAAAAGTTGGGTCGAGTGAAATCGGCCCATCCTATAAAAAAGTCGGGGTCGGGGTCGGCCGAAACACGAAACCCAATGCAGTGCAATGGGATACTATGGTTCCCAGGGTCTGAAGGAGAGGAAACTCTCCTTCAGGCCCTGGGATCCATATTAATGTGTAAAATAAAGAATAAAAATAAAAAATATTGATATACTCACCCTCGGACGCGCCCTGGTACTAAACGGCAGCCTTCCTTCCTAAGGATGAGCGCGTGAATGACCTGCGGTGACGTCGCGGCTTGTGATTGGTCGCGAGCGGTCACATGGGTGGTCACGTGACCAATCACAAGCCGCGACGTCATCTAATGTCCTTCACGCGCTCATTCTTAGGAAGGAAGGCTGCCGGAAAGAAGCAGGGTGTGTCCGACGGTGAGTATATACCTAATAGGAATATACTCACCCTCGGACGCGCCCTGCTTCTTTCCGGCAGCCTTCCTTCCTAAGAATGAGTGTGTGAAGGACCTTAGATGACGTCGCGGCTTGTGATTGGTCGCGTGACCGCCCATGTGACCGCTCGCGACCAATCACAAGCCGCGACGTCACCGCAGGTCATTCACGCGCTCATCCTTAGGAAGGAAGGCTGCCGTTTAGTACCAGGGCGCGTCCGAGGGTGAGTATATCAATATTTTTTATTTTGATTCTTTATTTAACACTTAAATATGGATTCCGATACCGATTCCTGATATCGCAAACATATCGGAACTCGGTATCGGAATTCCGATACCAGATTCAGAAGATCGCCGACCTCATGGCCGACCCCACACAGGGGTCGGGTTTCATGAAACCCGACTTTGCCAAAAGTCGGCGACTTCTGAAAATGGCCGACCCGTTTCGCTCAACCCTAGTCTATATGATAGAAAATAAACAAGTGTGACACCATTCTAAAAACTGCACCCCTGAAGGTGCTCAAAACCACATTCAAAAAGTTTATTAACCCTTCAGGTGTTTCACAGGAATTTTTGGAATGTTTACAAAAAATGAACATTTAATTTTTTTGCACAAAAAATTTACTACAGCTTCAATTTATTTTATTTTCCCAAGTGTAACAGGAGAAAATGGATGCCAAAAGTTGTTGTACAATTTGTCCTGAGTATCCCGATACCCCATATGTGGGGTAAACCACTGTTTGTGCGCATGGCAGAGCTTGGAAGGGAAGGAGCGCCATTTGACTTTTCAATGCAAAATTGGCTGGAATTGAGATGGGACGCCATGTTGCGTTTGGAGAGCCACTAATGTGCCTAAACACTGAAACCTCCCACAAGTGGCACCATTTTGGGAAGTAGACCCCCTAAGGAACTTATCTAGATGTGTGGTGAGCACTTTGACCCACCAAGTGCTTCACAGAAGTTTATAATATAGAGCCGTAAAAATAAAAAATAATATTTTTTCACAAAAAATGAAATTTTTGCTCCCAATTTTTTATTTTCCCAAGGTTACCAGAAGAAATTGTACCCTAAACATTGTTGTGCAATTTGTCCTGAGTACGCTGATACCCCATATGTGGGGGTAAACCACTGTTTGGGCGCAAGGGAGAGCTCAGAAGGGAAAGAGCGCCATTTGACTTTTCAATACAAAATTGACTGGAATTGAAATGGGACGCCATGTTGCGTTTAGAGAGCCCTTGATGTGCCTAAACATTGAAACCCCCCACAAGTGACACCATTTTGGAAAGTAGACCCCTGTTTGGGCGCACGGGAGAGCTCGGAAGGGAAGGATCACTGTTTTACTTTTTCAACACAGAATTGGCTGGAATTGAGATCGGATGCCATGTCGCGCTTGGAGAGCCCTGATGTGCCTAAACAGTGGAAACCCCCAATTCTAACTTAAACCCTAACCCAAACACACCCCTAATCCCAACCACACCCCTAACTCCAACACACCCCTAACCCTAATCCCAACCATAACCCTAAACACACCCCTAACCCCGACACACCCCTATCCCTAATCCCAACCATAAATGTAATCCAAACCCTAACCCTAGCCCTAACCCTAGCCCTAGCCCTAACCCTAGCCCTAACCCTAGCCCTGACCATAGCCCCAACCCTAGCCCCAACCCTAGCCTCAACCCTAACCCTAGCCCTAACCCTAGCCCCCACCCTAGCCCTAACCCTAATCCTAGCCCTAACCCTAGCCCTAACCCTAGCCCCAACCCTAGCCCCAACCCTAGCCCCAACCCTAGCCTCAACCCTAACCCTAGCCCCAACCCTAACCCTAGCCCTAACCCCAATGGGAAAATGGAAATAAATACTTTTTTTTATTTTTTTATTTTTCCCTAACTAAGGGGGTGATGAAGGGGGGTTTGATTTACTTTTATAGCGGGGTTTTTAGTGGATTTTTATGATTGGCAGCTGTCACACACTAAAAGATGCTTTTTATTGCAAAAAATATTTTTTGCGTTAACACATTTTGAGAGCTATAATTTTTCCATATTTTGGTCCACAGAGTCATGTGAGGTCTTGTTTTTTGCGGGACGAGTTGACGTTTTTATTGGTACCATATTCGGGCATGTGACATTTTTTGATCGCTTTTTATTCCGATTTTTGTGAGGCAGAATGATCAAAAAACAGCTATTCATTAATTTCTTTTGGGGGGGGGTTTATACCGTTCCGCGTTTGGTAAAATTGATAAAGCAGTTTTATTCTTCGGGTCAGTAAGATTACAGCGATACCTCATTTATATTTTTTTATGTTTTGGCGCTTTTAATACGATAAAAACTATTTTATAGAAAAAAGAATTATTTTTGCATCGCTTTATTCTGAGGACTATAACTTTTAAATTTTTTTGCTGATGATGCTGTATGGCAGCTTGTTTTTTGCGGGAGAAGATGACGTTTTCAGTGGTACCATGGTTTTTTATATCTGTGTTTTTGATCGTGTGCTATTCCACTTTTTGTTTGGTGGTGTGATAATAAAGCGTTGTTTTTTGCCTCCTTTTTTTTTCCTCTTTTTTTACGGTGTTCACTGAAGGGGTTAACCAGTAAGATAGTTTTATAGGTCGGGTTGTTACGGACATGGCGATACTAAATATGTGTACTTTTATTGTTTTTTCTTTTATTTAGATAAAAGGAATGTATTTATGGGAACAATATTTTTTTTTTCTTTATTTAGGAATTTTTTAATTTTTTTTACGCATCTAAATATTTTTTTTTACTTTATATCATTGCCCCGGGGGGGCATCATGTTATAAGGTCAGATCGCTGATCTGACACTTTGCAGAGCACTGTGTCAGATCAGCGATCTGACGTGCACTGCTCCTGGCTTACCAACGCCTGCTCTGAGCAGGCGCTTGGTAAGCCACCTCTCTGCAGGACCTTGATGTAGCCCCGCAGCCATTTTGGATCCGGGGCCTGCAGGGAGGAGACACTTGGTACAAGGTGAGCACATCGCCTTGTACCGAGGGTCTCAGGGAAGCCAGCAGGGAGCCCCCTACCTGCGCAATGGTTCCCTATGCCCCCAGAACGCTGCGATCATGTTTGATCGCAGTGTGCTGGGGGTTAATGTGCTGGGGAGGTCCGTGACCGCTCCTGGCACATAGTGCCGGATGTCAGCTGCGATAGTCAGCTGACACCCAGCCCTCACGGGGGAGTGCGGCCGATCACTATGACGTCCTATCCCGTCCCTGGGAATTAAGTCTCAGGTCACCTTGATGGGATAGTATGTCATATGGGATTAAGGGGTTAATATTTAGTATATTGGAACATTTTTACAAGCATTTCCAATCACACCAATCTTTGATGATGGAAGAAAAGGCTTCAATACGTTATATTATCTACTGTTAGTTACTAGGTTATATTATCTACTGTTAATAGGTTATCTATTATCTCACTCTCTGATTTCTAAACTCAATTTTAAAGGGATTATTCAATCAAAATGATATATTATAGATACACATGGGAAAATTTTGTGCAAATCCTGTGAATTTACTCTCTGAACATTAGGTAGATCACACTGCTTTAATCATGGCTAAGTACAAAAGCCTGGCTTTAGCTCATTATATTAGGGATATCAATTCACAGTTCAGTCCAAACCTGATCACTGGATTATAACAGGTTTCCTTTATTATGTAGCTGGCACAAAACAACAATTATTATTATTTATTTATATAGCACCATTAATTCCATGGTGCTGCATATGAGAAAAGGGGATACGTGTTGTGAACTCTGTTTTCAGGCTCCCTCTTGTGGTCACTGGTGGTATGGTGTGACTTTTGCTTTGGGCTCCCCCTGGTGGCTTTGTTTGTTATCCTGCTGGTCTCTGGCTATCAGCTGGTTCGTTATCCTCTGGGAGGTTCCTATATAGCTCTGTTTTGCTTTCACTTCTTGCCGGCTGTCGATGTAATCAGTGCTACTCAGATTCCTTCTGACTACCTTGTTCCCAGTCCATCCAGGACAAGCTAAGTTTTGTTTGCTCATTTTTTGATCAGCAGTGTTTATCATGTTTTCTTGTCCAGCTTGCTAAAATGTGATTCCCTCGCTTGCTGGATGCTCTAGTGGACTGAGTTTCTCCCCACACACCATTAGTTGGTGCGTGGGTTCTTGAAATCTCAGGATGGATATTTTGTAAGGGTTTTTTATTGATCGCATAGACCCCTGCTCTATTTTCTGCTTTCTAGTACTAGTGGGCCTCTTTTGCTGAATCTGATTTCATCCCTACGTATGTGCCTTCTTCTTACTTCACCGTTAATATTTGTTGGGGGCTTCTATATCTTTGGGGATTATTTCTCTGGAGGCAAGCGAGGTCTTTGTTTCTCTTTAGGGGTAGCTAGTTCCTCAGGCTGGCTCGAGACGTCTAGGAATTTTTTAGGCACGTTCACCGGCTACCTCTATTTGTGTTGGATAGGTTCAGATTTGCGATCAGTCCAGTTACCATCTCCCTAGAGCTTGTCCTTAGTTTATTCACTTGCTGGTCTATTCGTGATCTTCAGCCACTAAGGATCATAACAGATACGTACAGGGTTATAGATATCATTTACAGTAAATGAATTTACAATCACAAACCGGTACAGAGGGGAGAGGACCCTGTCCTTGCGGACTTACATTCTACGGGACTAGTGGTGGATTAGTCCACTGTGTCGGCATCATTGAGATAACATACAAACCTATATAAGAAGTTCAAAGTAGAAACAATGTATAAAGTGCCACGTGCAGAAATACATGCATTTACGTGCCTAATGGTGGTTAGAGGGATGTACTACCACACCTAATACACTTGGGCATGCAAATTATCAAAATCTGCTGCTGACAGCTCTCTTTGCAATTGCCGAATAATGATGTCCCAGATGTGCTAGCATGGAGACAAGTCCAGAGACACTGCAGTTCATGGTAGCACATTTTAGCCATGTAGGCTGCTCACAGTAGCACAAGCAATATGCAGTTTGGCATTGTCGTGCTCCTGGGACACTTTGGAGAAATTGCTGTACTAATGATTTTACTATTGATCCATTCTGTTCCGCAAGTAAAATTTGAGGACTTGCCTCCCATTGGGTACATCTGGTACATCCATAATTGGCAATTGCAAAGGTAGCTGCCAGCAGTGGATCTTGATGATTTGCCCAAGTGCATTCAGAATGGCAGAACATTCCTCCAGCAATCATTAATAACCTCACTTATAGCAGCCAAGGAGGGTAAGTTTGTGTATTTCTGTACATTGTCCTCATACTTGATATTGAATAAATCGAGATGTTTTAAAAATTTCATTTATCTTGAGATATTCATAGTTTCTCAACTTTTCCTACTTGGTGTTTCAATTTCAATGTTAAGGAGTGTACACTACATACTGCAACTATATACTGTAATATTCCCAAAGCCACAGCTGGGCTTTATAGAAGTGCAAAGCTGGCAACAAAAGGGACTTTAAATAGGCCCCAGTTGCCATGGCAAACTGTAACACATAAGCACCCCAAAATTACATTGCAGAGGGTTGATTGGAGTTTTTATTTCTATTAGTGATTTTTGTTTGCCCAATCTGTAATCCAGAGTTGAGCAGCGTCTCCTTGGAAAGCTTTTCAGCTTGCAACTTTCAAACAATTCTTTAATTTAATTTAAATTTATGATTTGCATTGTCATTGTGACCCAAAACAGGCTACACTTAATTGTGAGTGACCATCATGGAGACAAGTTCTGGGCAGAAGACATCAGTCTGTACAATAGTTGTCAGCATAATTTACTGCCCAAAAGTCTCTGAGATTTATTTAGCGTCTGCAGAGGAAGTTACACGAAAATTACAATCATCATCACCGCCCACTGTACATACTTCCTCTACCAATAAATACATTGTTTTACAATTACAAATAATGGTTCACAAAAAATCATTTTTAACATAAAATAGGGATGAGCGGATCTGTGGAAGTTTGGGTTTACTCCAAAGTTCGGTTCGGGTGCCAGAATTGTACCCAAACTTATAATATATATATAATAATATTTATTTTTATATAGCGCTAACATATTCCGCAGCGCTTTACAGTTTGCCCACATTATCATCGCTGTCGCCGATGGGGCTCACAATCTAAATTCCCTATCAGTATGTCTTTGGAATGTGGGAGGAAACCGGAGAACCCGGAGGAAACCCACGCAAACACAGGGAGAACATACAAACTCCTTGCAGATGTTGTCCTTGGTGGGATTTGAATCCAGGATTCCAGCGCTGCCGGGCTATAGTGCTATCCACTGAGCCACCGTGTTGCCCTTGAATCAGAAGCAAAGCCCCATGGAAATCAATGGTGACCCAAACTTTGAAGCTGGAGAATCTCTCTCTCTCTCCTCCCCGAACTGAAAAACGGACTTCCAGGAGAAGTCCATGTTCGGAGTTCAGCACCGGACAGGTAAGAACTTTACAGTTCGGGTTCGCTCATCTCTACTTGAGACCCACACAGAACAGTTTGTTTTGATATACATAGTGAATCCTTCTCAAGTCGGCAATGTTTGGTAAAAAACAGAATGATATCTACAATTCTAGGCAGCCGCACAACGATCTGTACGAATGACAGGCACACTATTCACTCAAACACTGTGGCCACTTCTGTGCATGTCAAGCTGGGTAAGGGATAGTCCATGAAGGTGAGTATGTGGTTATGTACAGTAGGGTGATGTGTACACAGGGTCATTACTATCTTTAGACATGGAAGATATTGATCCCTCTTTTAGATCTATCCTAATTCATATTTTCCTAGTAGTAAAAAACGCAATCATGTTTCATTGGAAAAAAAACAAGACCCGCCTAAATTTTCAGATTAGAAATAATTTCCCTCCATAAAACTTATAAACATAGGTTTGCAATAATCAATAATTGTTTTAATACTCTACTCTAAAAAATGCACATGCTGGTCTGAAACCCATCTTTGACCTTCTATCTTTGAATTTGTGCCTCAGATCTCTTTGTTTCTTGAGAGTGTTATAGATTCCAATTGTTATATAAACTGTATAAAAATGTAATTTTGTTTCAACAAATTCACATAATTCCAATGTATCTCATTCAGTACAAATGAATGCATATATACATATATTTACATTTAATAACTGAAAACTTTTGAGTTCTCCTCTGTGTCCCTCCCCTTTTCTTCCAATTCCCCTACCCACTTCCTTCCCCTTCACCTCTTTCCTAAAGTTATGATATGTTTTGTTAATGACAAAATGTTAATAAAAATTATTGGAAAACAGGTTACATGCAGCAACAAAGAACAGGCTTCAACATTAACAATATGGTGAAAAGTAATAATACCTTTATTGCAACCATTTCTTCAGTTAATTTTATTGTAAAACATTATCAAAAATAAAGCCGAATATACACTTTTAGATGCCTTAACAAAGGCTAGTATAGAATGCAGAGGGAGCAGATACACCTAAGCCCCACTGTTTCAGGTAGCCTATAGTCCAATAGAAAATTTATGGTAGGAACTAAAGTTCAGAGTTCATAGAAGGAGCCAACGGGACCTTTAGGATTTGAAGAGTGTTTGTCTGGAAAATTGGGACAAAAATCACACCTGAGCAATGCATGTGACTAGTTTCTCCATACGAGAGGCGTCTTCACCAACGAAGGCTTTTGTTACAAAGTAATAAATAAATCCAAATCTTTGGATTGGATGGGTTGCTACCAGCATCTGGTTAGACGTTCATGTCAATGGCACCTTCAGAAGTACATTTACTTTGAAAATTAGTGATGTGTTCACTACTTATTTCTCCAGCTGTATCTTTGTACCTCACTAATTATGCTATATAGCTATCTCACAATTATTACAAGTTAATTGAAAAAAAGAGAAATATTACATAATGGCAAAGCACTTTTTAGCATAAATAATTCAGGAGGAACAAAATTCTTAATAATGCCCATCATATTGATGCCATATTACTGTACACTTTGAACAATGATGTGTTAGTTAATGCAGTTGGCCCCTTTCTGATTAAATTTGGCCATTGCCAAAAACTGATGTATATTGGCATATGAAATGTTAAAACATCTAATTCCTTAATGCAAATATTGACACCATCTTTACTGTACATGGGTACCACACGTAAAGACTGGAAGTAGCAGTTATGTCCATAGATCTCAAGATGTTGGAGGACTTGGTATTCACCCCCTTGACTAAAGTTGGCCATAGACATGAAAAAACTGATCAACGAACAGCAGTGTCACAATCCATTTTTGGATTTGTGGCAGATCTGGCTTCCTTCAGATTAAAACTTTTTTCCTTTCAGGTCATCGGGGTTAATGCAGTTTCCCCGGTGGCCTGCTGGTATAATTGCATTGCTGCTGAGTCAGCTGATCTGGGTTGGGACCACTCCCACCATCCTTCAAGAGGTCACCTTATGTATCAGCTGACTGTTGGTTAGTTCATTCTGCAGCGACCTTGCTGAGAGAGGGAGCTTTCTGGGAGCAGTGATTCTACAGCTGTGTTCGGCTTATCTGGTGTTGTTATCTTGCTGTGCGGTGCCTTGCAACAGAAAGCTAAGTGTGGTATTCTTAACACTGTCCCTTTCAGTGTCTGTCTTACCTTACCTTGTGCTGTCTTAGTGCAGTGGTGGGACCAGTGTTCTCACTTGCCAGTTCCCTACTTAGAGATAGGAGCAGGGCAAGTGAGGGATTAGGTATCCTGCTCAGCGACAGGGTGAAAGAACCCGTATAGGGATGATCGTAAGATCAGGGCACATCCTCAGGTGAGTGCAGGAGGTGTCCATTCCCCCGTTCCCTACCGACAGGGCCCACCATTGTTAAAGTTTACCTGGTGTCCCCTGGTGTTTTGTGCCGTCTGGTGACAGACCAATTGTGAGGTCGTGTCACACCGCTATGGTCACTGTGTTCCTTCAGACTGCAGCCTGTGCTGGTTAGGATGGGTTGCCATTTGAATTATGTGATGGGGCCATTTTATTACATTATTACACAACCCATTTAAAACAAAAAAAACAACCTGCTAGAGGCCTAAAGATTCAACAAGTGCAAGGTTAAGTTTTTACACACAGGACCCATGTGCAGTCACAAGGCTTCAATAGGAGCCTTGCAGTAAGGAATTACATGCGTAATTGACTCATATGTCCTTACACATCAGTTTATGGCATTTCTGAAGTTTTGACTGAAAGTGCTCAACACTTTAATGGTCCCAAATACCTCCTCGCGATCATGAACAATACTAAACTGAGTTAAAGAACTTGTTTTTACAAAAAAAAACATGAATCTGAGAGACGTGCTTTTTATGAATCAGAAGCTCTCTTGGGCACCCTCGGGCATTAGAACTGGGGCTGCCTGCTACCTCTACACCACCTAAAGCTATCTTTTTGATTGTTCTCTTTTTGCCCCATTCGGTAGGAGTTTCTCATTACTATTTTAACTTTATCTGTATCCTAAATATCTAAATACATTTCTGTATTCAGTAGTGATTTTCAGAACTTGGTCATGAGCTTTGAGAGTAATTCAAGAAGTTTTGAAGCACTGTGATGTTGGTCTTCAATTAATGGATTTTTAGTACTACCTGAGCAAAGCTGATTCACTCTTAAAGGAAGCTACCAGTAGAAAATGACCTATTGTTTAAATCAGGTTTTTAAGGTAAATGTGTTTTTAGTTATTTTTGGCAATGTGTGCTTTTTTACATATCACAATCTGTATGAAAAAAAATAGAAATCTTGCAATTTTCACACTGTTCACGGGGGCTTTGATTAGATTGTAACTTCATAATATTTCAGGAAATAATACATGTACATAGCCAAAATCATCAGATCCTGACCATTTCTCTTGTATTGAAACTAGTGATGTCGAGTATACTCATTACTCAAGATTTGCCTGTTTGTTAGGCAATCCCCACATGTATTCAAGCTGTCTAGCAGCTGCAAATCATGCAGCTGTGTCGACAAAAAATAAATCTCCGAGCATGCCAAAATACTTGGAGACCACCCGAGCATGCTCAGGAAATCTAGAGTAACGAGTATACTCACTCATCACTAATTGAAACATCTAAAGTACAAAGCTCATTGTGATAGGAGGGGGAACAGAGTCTGCTGTGACATCGATAATTGTGATTGGTGGATCCCGTGTTATCAACTGTGTGTAGAGGTGTTACGTGTCATTGTAATTCTACCTCTGATGATAAACTATTCTTGAAAGGACAGGAATTATAAGCATAGAAAAGCCCCAGTGACCAGTCTGAAAATTGCAAAATCACTAATTTTGTTTTTTGAATAAAGATCGTAATATGAAAAAAATGCTAATTTTTCTTTAAAAATTACATGTAACACAAAACATGATTTAAACAATAGTTAATTTTCTGATGACAGCATTCCTTTAAGTCTCATGCAGGACTTCGAGAATGCGGGGTATCAAGACACGGACATTATTTCTTAGGTTTTTTGGAATCTTTTTCTCCTCCTCCTCCCTCTCAAGCTCTACACGAGACCTTACACAGTGTATAGGTTTTGCAAGGACTGTTCCTTTAGCATGGACTGTACAAGCAATGCTTTCATATTAGTATTCCATTTAACCTCACTGAAAAGGGCAAAGCTTAGTGTGCATCTTTTTTTCATCTTCACATAACATAAGTAAGTAAAAGAAATCTTATGCATAAAGTTGTTGCCAGCTGATCTGATGCACCTCTGTGTTCTATGACATATTTAACAAACAGAATTATAACAAGATCCCCTCTACAAGGAAGTTGTTGCAAAGTTATCCAAAATAATGTCAGTCCGATCAGAACTTGAATTCCCAAGTATGTACATCTGGTACAACTACTTACTGATACCTTCAATATTAGAACCAGTTGTTACTCTCAAGATCCACAGCTAGGAACCAGTCTGTGAAATCAAAGATCTTGTAATATAAACTGTAATGTTCTATTTTAGGATTGCTTCTTTTATCTCACGTTGTTCTTTATTTTATTTTATTGCTTCCCAAAAGCTGTTATCAATTCAGACATAAAATTACATTAGGAAAGTATTATTGACATGTCAGTCATAATCAAACAGGGGGTAGACCGAGATGAACTTTGTATATTTTTTCAGAGACGATCTTGATTAAAAATGAAACAGGAATTGCTTTGTCCTAAAATCATTGGATTACCTTATATCCCTAGTCTTATTCAACTTAATTCTTACTCATCCTTATTCTGCATGGCATGTTTCAAGTATATGTATTACTTATCATTTATTACTTATTTATTATTTATTTTATAGCAGACTCTCTGGTGACTACATTAAAAGGGTTGTCTGGTTTTAAGCTACAAGTCTTCAATCACTCTATGTGACTGTAGACTTGTGAATCCTCACATCGTTCACACAGCATGTTGTGAGGATTCTCCGGTCGTGCCCGAGGTGATCAGTACCTCTGCAATCTGCCCAAGGTGTTCACTAACTCTGCAACCTGCCACAGGTTATCAGTAGCTATGCAACCTTCCAGAGGAGATCAGTAGCTATGCAACCTGCCAGAGGAGATCAGTAGCTATGCAACCTGCCAGAGGAGATCAGTAGCTATGCAACCTGCCAGAGGAGATCAGTAGCTATGCAACCTGCCAGAGGAGATCAGTAGCTATGCAACCTGTCCAAGGTGATCAGTAGATATGCAACCTGCCAGAGGTGATCAGTAGCTATGCAACCTGCCAGAGGTGATCAGTAGCTATGCAACCTGCCCAAGGTGATCAGTAGCTATGCAACCTACCCAAGTGATCAGTAGCTATGCAACCTGCCCAAGGTGATCAGTAGATATGCAACCTGCCAGAGGTGATCAGTAGCTATGCAACCTGCCAGAGGCGATCAGTAGCTATGCAACCTGCCAGTGGTGATCAGTAGCTATGCAACCTGCCAGAGGTGATCAATAGCTATGCAACCTGCCAGAGGTGATCAGTAGCTATGCAACCTGCCAGAGGTGATCAGTAGATATGCAATCTGCCCGAGGTAAATCAGTAGCTATGCAACCTGCCAGAGGTGATCAGTAGCTATGCAACCTGCCCAAGGTGATCAGTAGATATGCAACCTGACCGAGGTGATCAGTAGCTATGCAACCTGCCCAAGTGATCAGTAGCTATGCAACCTGCCCAAGGTGATCAGTAGATATGCAACCTGCCTGAGGTGATCAGTAGCTATGCAACCTGCCAGAGGTGATCAGTAGCTATGCAACCTGCCAGAGGTGATCAGTAGCTATGCAACCTGCCAGAGGTGATCAGTAGCTATGCAACCTGCCCAAGGTGATCAGTAGATATGCAACCTGCCCGAGGTGATCAGTAGCTATGCAACCTGCCCAAGTGATCAGTAGCTATGCAACCTGCCCAAGATGATCAGTAGATATGCAACCTGCCCGAGGTGATCAGTAGCTATTCAACCTGCCAGAGGTGATCAGTAGCTATGCAACCTGCCAGAGGTGATCAGTAGCTATGCAACCTGCCCAAGGTGATCAGTAGATATGCAACCTGCCAGAGGTGATCAGTAGCTATGCAACCTGCCAGAGGTGATCAGTAGCTATGCAACCTGCCCAAGTGATCAGTAGCTATGCAACCTGCCCATGGTGATCAGTAGATATGCAACCTGCCCGAGGTGATCAGTAGCTATGCAACCTGCCAGAGGTGATCAGTAGCTATGCAACCGGCCAGAGGTGATCAGTAGCTATGCAACCTGCCCAAGGTGATTAGTAGATATGCAACCTGCCCGAGGTGATCAGTAGCTATGCAACCTGCCCTTTCGAGGACTTTATTACACTTTTAGTTTGCATTCTACATGTCCATGTTTCGCGTGCGCCATCTGGCTGCTGCAACTATGCAATTGTCCACCTAGACCTTGGGCTTAGAGGATCCACCTCACTGTGTGAGCCCGCTGTACATAAAACTTTTCTTGTGGATGCCATATGCATGTGCAAAACGGACATACGAATGGCCCACGGACATTAGTAATGGACATATAGATGCAATACAGATATGAAAAATGTGACGGAGTTGGCTGGAACCAGAGTGAAAAAGTCACGAGGCACAACATTTTTGCAAATACCTAATGTTGAGACAAATTTTGTTACTTTTTAAGGTGTTTTTTACCAGCATTCTGGAGAAAACACCTAAATGAATCAGAGTCATATAACCCGGACAGTTATCTAACCTGTTGGGCACCTAAAGTCAAAGCAGGCGCCTGGCTCAGAAATTGTTATATGTAGCTGTTCAGTCTTTCATTCTTTTCAAATTGTGATATAGTTAAGCTACTGAAAGATTGCACTCCCAAAGGATATAAGAAATCTGTGAGTTCTGCAACTGTGAGTACCAGAACATGCAGGCACTAAACTGCGGAAGTATATTCCAATCCAGGTTGTTACCATCCTGTTTCCTGCCAACCATGACCTGCCTGATGCAATGGGTTCTACTCACTAAATTGTGAATAGGTCTCGCTGCCCTAAACCCAATAGGTCCAGAAATATTAATGGTGTATGGACTGCTGTGAACATGCCTAGTCATCTTGGAAGGTGGTAACTGTGGGTGAAGTTCACAATAAACCTGGGTATCTTGTAACCTGCAGGTTACTACAGTTTCTACATGAGATATGTTTTACAACTTGGTCCTTATTGCTAAATACAGCAGCAACACTTGGAAAATAAGAAAAGCAATTCATATTGACACATATGGTGACTATAGCAAAAATATTTTAGTAATAGGAGTTGTTGTTGAAGTTATTCTTGTAATGTTTCCAAGTATTGTAAAACTCAGTAGCTTATCAAAAGGCCTCTGGGACCATAGAGCTGCAAAAATCAGAGCTGCCTACCCTGTCTGGTATATGACTACCATTAAAAAGACCACAACTTACAGCATTTAGTAGAATTATTCTATAATTGTTAATGACTAGTAAACAAACCATTATGGTTATTCTACTCTATTCACAGCTAAAAAATAATATTACTAAAAATTAATATTAACATAGCTGCGTACAGATACAGAACTTTACTTATTTTCAGATTTGGAATACATATTTTTAAGGGGAAAGAAGGAGGAATGGAAGGAAGGAAGGATGAGGGGGAGTCAGGGAAGGAAGGGAGGAGGGAGAGAGGAAGGGCAAATGGGAGGATGGAATAGAGAGAAGGAAGGAAGGAGGGAAAGAAAGAAAGAAAGAAAGAAAGAAAGAAAGAAAGAAAGAAAGAAAGAAAGAAAGAAAGAAAGAAAGAAAGAAAGAAAAGAAATATGTTATTATGAATACATTCCTAAATACATTTAACTTGCAAATCACTTTTGTTTTGCCTATGGGGGCAATTCCTCTAGCACATTATAATGGCCACCATCCTTTTACACTGACCTGACCTGTCCTAGAATATTTATAGGGCAGGTGCCTGTGAGCATGTGCAGTACAGTAGGAATTTTATAAGCTAGCTTGACAGTACAAGGTATAGGCTATAAGTGGATCTTTTCACCTAACGTTCTAGGCCAGGTTTCTGTAAGTATAACAAGATGTGAGCCATTTTCATACACTACAATGATTAGACAAAAATAAACTAATGTGATTTTCTAATTATCTGTATTTAGGAATTTATTCATATTAACTTTTTTTTCTATTCATAATTAAATGTTTTATTTAAAGATCATGTTCTTATATGATCTCCATAGAATATTACAATTAGTTTATATTAAAAAAATGAATAATTTATAGTCTGCATGATAGCTCACACCAGTTTCCACAGGCTTCAAATCTCCCAGAATTCCTTACTAGCTTCTTCTGACAAGTGTAGTATTTACTCCAGGCTATTTAGAAAATCATTTCTCCTTCTAAAGAGTTATGGACGCCATACACCTTAGATAGCTGTTGGCCGAACAGTTGACACCGCCATATACAGGCACCCATGCCATTGGCCGAGCACTCCTGTTTTCTGTATAAGAGAGCCGGTGTCAGACTCTTCAGGAAGCAGCTTCTCTTCCAGAGATCAAAATAATCATCAGCTTGAAATTCAAAGTATCATCTGTCAGGGGAGAGTCAGATGCTCATCTACCCATTAGCTGATGCCACCGATATCGGCGGGTTGGGATAACTTTAGTCTAATGTGTATGTATTGCTTTGATAATCTGTGTCTGAAGTTGTTCAACTTAAACTTTACATGTCGCTTCAAACCAGTATAATAAATGTAGTGTTAATCAGTTTATATGTCTGTTCATCTGTGGATAATTGATTAACATATTTAGTGAGGAAAACCTCTTTGTATTGCTGGATGTCCGAATTCTTGGACCCTTACAGTTCATGAGAATCGGGGTCCCTTTTTTGAATAGAGCAGTAATGTACTTGCATTACTCCTACTCCATTCATTGCAGGATTTAGAGCTTTGTGGGTCCCAAAGAAGGAGAATGGAGTGGTCGGACCCTCGGCAATCATACATTTATCATGTTCTGGATTGGTGAAAAATGTATTTATTCAGTGGATTGATGATAAATGTATTTAGTTAGAAAACTGATTCAACTGCAGATTGATTTAGAATTAAATATGATTACATATGTTAAAAATCATAAAATAATTTACATGAACAGTAACTTTTTCACATGACTACACATAAGTATGGCTTTATTAGCAAAACAACTAAACACACTCCTCTACTTAATTCACTTTAACCCCTTAATGACCGCCGATACGTCTTTTAACTGACCTGAGATATAAGAGAATAGCCTCCCCATACAGGTGACAATCCAGCAGCTGTCGCTGTACACTGTAGCTGACAACTTGCTGCATCAGCCACGATCAGTGTTAGCACCATCAACTCTGTTTAACCCCTTAGATGCTGATGTCAATAGTCACTACATAATATAAATGGTTAACAGAGTGTGGGGGCTTCCTCTTTATCCCAATTGGTGACCTCAGATCATGATTGTGTGGTCCTGATGTTTGTCAAGTCAATTTATAACCAAATAGTGGCCTTAGGGTACTGTCACACAGTGGCACTTTTGTCGCTACGACGGTACGATCCGTGACATTCCAGCGATATCCATATGATATCGCTGTGTCTGACATGCAGCAGCGATCAGGGACCCTGCTGAGAATCGTACGTCGTAGCAGATCGTTTGGAACTTTCTTTCGTCGCTGGATCTCCCGCTGTCATCGTTGGATCGGTGTGTGTGACACCGATCCAACGATGCATGATCTGCTTTCACTTTACGGCGGCACTCAGTCAGAGCGGGAAGCAGACGGCAAGGGACCTGAAGGACACCGGAATGTGAGTATGTACGGTTTGTTTCTTTTTACTTTTACGATGGTAACCAGGGTAAACATCGGGTTACTAAGCGCGGCCCTGCACTTAGTAACCCGATGTTTACCCTGGTTACCCGGGTGTTGTGATCCTAGTGGCAAGGATCGCAAGTTTGACTAGCTAAGTAACTAAACCAACGACCAGCTCTGGGGAAGTGGTATCTGGATTGACCGCAACCTGATCCTATCCGCAAACAACTATAGGCAGCCGTGGAACGTTACCTGGAAATCCTAGACGTCTCTTCACGGCCTGAGAAACTACCTATTCCTAGAGGGAAAGTTAAGTCCTTACTTGCCTCAGAGAAATGACCCCAAAGATATAGAAAAGCCCCCCACAAATATTAACGGTGAGTTAAGGGGAAAGCACAAACGCAGAGATGAAATAGATTTAGCAAATGAGGCCCGCTAACACTAGATAGCAGAAAATAGGAAGGGAGCTGTGCGGTCAATAGAAAACCCTAAGCAAAATATCCACGCAGAGATTGCTCGAGCCCCCGCACCAACTAACGGTGCGGGGGAAGCAACTCCGTACCCCAGAGCTTACCAGCAGCAAGAACTCACATATTAGCAAGCTGGACTAAACTCATCATACACTGAAATCATATTGCAGACTGATGAGCAAAAAATAATCAAACAGAAACTTAGCTTCTCCAGAAGAGACTGAAAACGAAGATAATCAGGGGAGATCAGAATAGCACTGAATACATCGACAGCCGGCAACAAGTGGAGGTGAAGCAGAGCTAAATAGGAAACTCCCTAGTGCATAACGAGGCAGCTGATCCAGCCACAGATCCGCAGGATAACAAACAAAGCCACCAGGGGGAGCCCAAAAACAAAACTCACACAATACCACCTGTGACCACAAGAGGGAGCCCGAAAACAGAGTTCACAACAGTACCCCCCCTTTAGGAGGGGTCACCGAACCCTCATCAAAAACCCCCAGGGCGATCAGGGTGAACCACATGGAAGGCACGAACCAAATCAGCCGCATGAACATCAGAGGCGACAACCCAGGAATTATCCTCCTGACCATAGCCCTTCCACTTAACCAAATACTGAAGCCTCCGTCTAGAAATACAAGAATCCAAGATCTTCTCCACCACGTATTCCAATTCTCCCTCAACCAGCACAGGGGCAGGAGGCTCAACCGAAGGAACCACAGGCACCACATACCTCCGCAACAACGACCGATGGAACACATTATGAATAGCAAACGATGCTGGGAGGTCCAAACAAAATGACACAGGGTTAAGGACTTCCAAAATCTTATAAGGACCGATAAACCGAGGCTTGAACTTGGGAGAGGAGACCTTCATAGGAACAAAAGCGAGAGGGCTCCACCTGACCTGAGGAAAAACGAGGATGAAACCCCGAATTACAAAAAAAAGGCGAAACCAAAGTAGCAGAACTAGCCCGATTATTAAGGGCAAATTCGGCCAATGGCAAAAAAGCCACCCAGTCGTCCTGATCAGCAGAAACAAAACATCTCAAATAGGTTTCCAAGGTCTGATTAGTTCGCTCGGTCTGGCCATTCGTCTGAGGATGGAAGGCCGACGAAAAAGACAAATCAATGCCCATCTTAGCACAAAAGGTCCGCCAAAATCTAGACACAAACTGGGATCCTCTGTCAGAAACAATATTCTCAGGGATCCCGTGCAAACGAACCACATTTTGAAAAAACAGCGGAACCAACTCGGAGGAGGAAGGCAACTTAGGCAAGGGCACCAAATGGACCATCTTAGAAAAACGATCACACACCACCCAGATGACAGACATTCTCTGAGAGACAGGGAGATCTGAAATAAAATCCATGGAAATGTGCATCCAAGGCCTCTTCGGGACAGGCAAAGGTAACAGCAAACCACTGGCACGAGAACAGCAAGGCTTAGCCCGAGCACAAATTCCACAAGACTGCACAAAGGAACGCACATCCCGCGACAAGGAAGGCCACCAAAAGGACCTGGCCACCAAATCTCTGGTACCAAATATTCCAGGATGGCCTGCCAACACTGAAGAATGAACCTCGGAAATAACTCTGTTGGTCCATCTATCTGGGACAAACAGTCTCTCCGGTGGACAACGGTCAGGTCTATCCGCCTGAAACTCCTGCAGCACTCGTCGCAAATCTGGGGAGATGGCAGACAAAATCACCCCTTCTCTGAGGATACCAGCCGGCTCAGAATCTCCAGGAGAGTCAGGCACAAAACTCCTAGAAAGAGCATCAGCCTTCACATTCTTCGAACCAGGCAGGTACGAGACCACGAAATCAAAACGAGAGAAAAACAAAGACCAACGAGCCTGTCTAGGATTCAGCCGCTTGGCTGACTCGAGATAAATCAGATTTTTGTGATCAGTCAAGACCACCACACGATGCTTAGCTCCCTCGAGCCAATGTCGCCACTCCTCAAATGCCCACTTCATAGCCAACAACTCCCGATTACCGACATCATAATTCCGCTCGGCAGGCGAAAACTTTCTTGAAAAGAAAGCACATGGCTTCATCACAGAGCCATCAGAGCTTCTCTGCGACAAAACAGCCCCCGCTCCAATCTCAGAAGCATCAACCTCGACCTGGAAAGGAAGAGAGACATCTGGCTGACATAAGACCGGAGCCGAGGAAAACCGGCGCTTCAGCTCCCGAAAGGCCTCCACAGCCGCAGGAGACCAATTAGTAACATCAGAACCCTTCTTGGTCAAATCTGTCAAAGGCTTAACAACACCAGAAAAATTAGCGATGAAGCGACGGTAAAAATTAGCAAAACCCAAGAACTTCTGAAGACTCTTAACAGATGTAGGCTGAGTCCAGTCATGAATAGCCTGAACCTTGACTGGGTCCATCTCAATAGTAGAAGGGTAAAAAATTAAACCCAAAAAAGAAACCTTCTGGACTCCAAAAAGACATTTTGAGCCCTTCACAAATAAAGCATTGGCGCGCAGGACCTGAAACACCATCCTGACCTGCTTAACATGGGACTCCCAATCATCAGAAAAAAACAGAATATCATCCAGATACACAATCATAAATTTATCCAGATACTCGCGGAAGATGTCGTGCATGAAGGACTGAAAGACAGAAGGAGCGTTAGAAAGTCCAAAAGGCATCACCAAGTACTCGAAATGGCCTTCGGGCGTATTAAGTGCAGTTTTCCATTCATCACCCTGCTTAATACGCACAAGGTTATACGCACCACGAAGATCTATCTTGGTGAACCAACTAGACCCCCTAATGCGAGCAAACAGATCAGATAACAATGGCAAAGGATACTGAAATTTGACCGTGATTTTATTTAGAAGGCGATAATCTATACAAGGTCTCAGGGAACCATCCTTCTTAGCCACAAAAAAGAATCCCGCACCCAGAGGGGAGAAGGAGGGGCGAATAAGTCCTTTCTCCAAAGACTCCTTTATTTAACTCCGCATAGCAGCATGCTCCGGCACTGACAAATTGAAAAGTCGTCCCTTAGGAAACTTACTACCAGGAATCAAATTTATAGCACAATCACAATCCCTATGAGGAGGTAGAGAATTGAGTTTGGGCTCATCAAATACATCCTGGTAGTCCGACAAAAACGCAGGGACTTCAGAAGGAGTGGATGAAGCAATTGACACCACAGGAGCGTCGCCATGAATTCCCTGGCAACCCCAACTTGACACAGACATTGCTTTCCAATCCAGGACTGGATTATGAGTCTGCAACCATGGCAGACCCAACACGACAATATCATGCAAATTATGCAGAACAAGAAAGCGAATCACCTCCTGATGAACAGGAGTCATGCACATGGTCACTTGCGTCCAGTACTGAGGTTTATTCATAGCCAATGGTGTAGCATCAATACCCCTTAGTGGAATAGGGAATTTTAAAGGCTCCAAAACAAAACCACAGCGCCGGGCAAATGACAAATCCATCAGGCTCAGGGCAGCACCTGAATCTACAAAAGCCATAACCGGGTAAGATGACAGGGAACAAATCAGGGTAACAGACAAAATGAACTTAGGCTGTAAAGTACCAATGTTGACAGATTTATCAATCTTTTTTGTTCGCTTAGAGCATGCTGAGATAACATGAGCTGAGTCACCACAGTAAAAGCACAACCCATTTTGCCATCTATAATTTTGCCGTTCACTTCTGGTCAGAATTCTATCACATTGCATAGACTCAGGTGTCTGTTCAGAAGACACCGCAAAATGGTGCGCAGGTTTGCGCTCCCGCAAACGCCAATCAATCTGAATGGCCAGAGTCATTGACTCATTCAGACCTGCAGGCGTAGGGAACCCCACCATGACATTCTTAATGGCTTCAGAAAGACCCTTTCTGAAATTTGCAGCCAGGGCACACTCATTCCATTGAGTAAGCACCGACCATTTCCGAAATTTCTGGCAATACACCTCTGCTTCATCTTGCCACTGAGAGAGGGCCAACAAAGCTTTTTCAGCCTGGTCCTCAAGATTAGGTTCCTCATAGAGCAATCCAAGGGCCAGAAAAAACGCATCCACACTGAGCAATGCAGGATCCCCTGGCGCCAATGCGAAGGCCCAATCTTGAGGGTCGCCGCGCAAGAAAGAAATAATAATCTTAACTTGCTGAACGGAATCACCAGAGGAACGAGGTTTCAAAGAAAGAAACAATTTGCAATTGTTCTTAAAATTCAGGAACCTAGATCTATCTCCAGAAAACAATTCCGGAATAGGTATTCTAGGCTCTGAAATAGGACTGTGAACAACAAAATCCTGAATACTTTGTACCCTTGCAGCAAGATGATCTACACTGGAGGCCAAACTCTGGATATCAATGTCAGCAGCTGAACTCAGAGCCACACCAAGATTAAGAGGAGGAGAGAAGCTAGACACACAACAGCTAGACACACGGCAGCAAAAAAAAAAAAAATTCCTCAAGGCTTCTCTTCTCCTGCTTCTGCCATGCAATTAACACTTTATGGCCGGCTGTACTGTTGTGATCCTAGTGGCAAGGATCGCAAGTTTGACTAGCTAAGTAACTAAACCGACGACCAGCTCTGGGGAAGTGGTATCTGGATTGACCGCAACCTGATCCTATCCGCAAACAACTATAGGCAGCCGTGGAACGTTACCTGGAAATCCTAGACGTCTCTTCACGGCCTGAGAAACTACCTATTCCTAGAGGGAAAGTTAAGTCCTTACTTGCCTCAGAGAAATGACCCCAAAGATATAGAAAAGCCCCCCACAAATATTAACGGTGAGTTAAGGGGAAAGCACAAACGCAGAGATGAAATAGATTTAGCAAATGAGGCCCGCTAACACTAGATAGCAGAAAATAGGAAGGGAGCTGTGCGGTCAATAGAAAACCCTAAGCAAAATATCCACGCAGAGATTGCTCGAGCCCCCGCACCAACTAACGGTGCGGGGGAAGCAACTCCGTACCCCAGAGCTTACCAGCAGCAAGAACTCACATATTAGCAAGCTGGACTAAACTCATCATACACTGAAATCATATTGCAGACTGATGAGCAAAAAATAATCAAACAGAAACTTAGCTTCTCCAGAAGAGACTGAAAACGAAGATAATCAGGGGAGATCAGAATAGCACTGAATACATCGACAGCCGGCAACAAGTGGAGGTGAAGCAGAGCTAAATAGGAAACTCCCTAGTGCATAACGAGGCAGCTGATCCAGCCACAGATCCGCAGGATAACAAACAAAGCCACCAGGGGGAGCCCAAAAACAAAACTCACACAATACCACCTGTGACCACAAGAGGGAGCCCGAAAACAGAGTTCACAACACCCGGGGCCTTCGGCATCGTTGGTCGCTGGAGAGCGGTCTGTGTGACAGCTCCCCAGCGATCACACAACGACTTTCCAACGATCACGGCCAGGTCGTATCGCTGGTCGTGATCGTTGGAAAGTTGCAGAGTGTGACAGTACCCTTAGAGTCTGTCGGCTGTAGTAATCTGTTCAGAAGTTAGCGGCATTTAGGTGGTAAAAAGACATTTTCATTTCTTTCATGCCACTTTGCATTAATTCCTGAAAATCACCTGAAGGGTTAATAAACTACCTGACAGCAATTTTCAATATGTGCTGTTTTTAAAAATGGTATCACTTTTGGGGGTTTCACAATATATAGGACCCATAAAGTCACTTCAAACATGGGTAGGTCCCTAAAAAAGTAAATTTTGTAAATTTCCTTGAAAAAATGAAAAATTACTGCTATATTTGTAAACCTTCTAAAATCATAACAAAATAAAAGAACATTTTATAAATAATGCTGATGTAAAGCAGACATGTGGGAAATGTTATTTAGTAATGTTTTTGTGTGTTATGACTATCTGGATTAAAGGGATAATCATTCAAAGTTTGAAAATTGCTAATTTTTTTACATTTTTCTCAAATTTCTGATATTTTTTATAAATAAACACAAAACATACAGACCTAAGTTTACCATTATCATAAAGTATAATGTGTCACGAAAAAACAATCTGAAAATCACTGGGATATGTTGAAGTGTTCCAGAGTTATTACCACATAAAGTGACACAGGTCAGATTTTTAAAAATTGGCTCCGTCACTAAGGGGTTAAATTTGGTTTCTCAATGTTTATATTAGGGATTGATAATTTAACCCCTTCATGACCTTGGGATTTTCCGTTTTTCCGTGTTCGTTTTTCGCTCCCCTCCTTCCCAGAGCCATAACTTTTTTTATTTTTCCATCAATATGGCCATGTGAGGGCTTATTTTTTGCAAAACGAGTTGTACTTTTGAACGACATCATTGGTTTTACCATGACTTGTACTAGAAAACGGGAAAAAAATTCCAAGTGCGGTGAAATTGCAAAAAAAAAAGTGCAATCCCACACTTGTTTTTTGTTTGGCTTTTTTACTAGGTTCACTAAATGCTAAAACTAACCTGTCATTATGATTCTCCAGTTCATTATGAGTTCATAGACACCTAACATGTCTAGGTTCTCTTTTATTTAAGTGGTGAAAAAAGATTCCAAACTTTGCTAAAAAAAAAAAAAATTGCGCCATATTCCAATACCCGTAGCGTCTCCATTTTTCATGATCTCGGTTCGGGTGAGGGCTTATTTTTTGCATTCCAAGCTGACGTTTTTATTGATACCACTTTTGTGCAGATATGTTCTTTTGAACGCCCATTATTGCATTTTAATGCAATGTCGTGACGACCAAAAAAATGTAATTCTGGAGTTTCAAATGTTTTTCTCGCTACGCCATTTAGCGATCAGGTTAACCCTTTTTTTTATTGATCGATCGGGCAATTCTGAACGTGGCAATACCAAATATGTGTAGGTTTGATTTTTTTTTAGTGTTTTATTTTGAGTGGGGTGAAAGGGGGGTGATTTAAATAAATTTAAATTTGATTTATATATTTTTTTTTTTTTCACATTTTTTTAACTTTTTTTTTACTTTTGCCATGCCTCAATAGGCTAGAAGCTGGCACAACTCGATCAGCTCAGCTACATGGGAGCAATCATCAGATCGCTCCTATGTAGCTGAATTCCTGCATTGCTATGAGCACCGACCATAGGGTGGCGCTCATAGCAATCCGGCATCAGCAAACATAGAGGTCTCAAGGACCTCTATGGTTACTATGCAGAAGACGCATCGCTGACCCCCGATCATGTGACGGGGGTCGGTGATGCGCTCATTTCCGGCCCAATGGCCGGAAGCGCCGGTTAAATGCGGCTGTCAGCATTTGACAGCGGCATTTAACTAGTTAATAGCGGCGGGTGGATCGCGATTCCACCCTTCGCTATTGCAGGCACATGTCAGCTGTTCAAAACAGCTGACATGTCCCAGCTTTGATGCGGGCTCACTGCCGGAGCCCGCATCAAAGTGGGGGTTCTGACCTCGGACGTACTATCCCGTCCAAGATCAGAAAGGGGTTAAAAGCGAATCTTTGTATATCTGAACTCATCTATATGCATGAAGTACTTTATGTCCATATGCAAACTGCCTCTTCAAAGAGGAAGAGGTCTTGAATTCTAGCGCCACCTAATGGAAATAGCAATCCTAAAAGTCAATATTGACCCTTTAATGAGCCTTGTCACTTAACTTAGGATAGAATTCAAACAAGAATCTCTATTTGCAGATGCGTGTTTTGGGGTGCTGCACATTAGTGCAAAGCAAGAGCTCTAATTTGGCTAGGTGAGAGGCCTCTGACTGGGTTCTAATGTGTACTTTCTCTCCTTATGGAAAGTGACATGCAGGGCAAGCCAGTGTAAGGAGACTTATAGGCTATGCAGTGCGCCTCTTGGAAATGAAACTGGCAAATTGCCTCTTCAAAGAAGAAGAGGGTATAAACTCTAGTACCTCCTCAAGGACAGATGTTATCTCTTAGATCCCAGTCAGGGGCCTCTCACAAAGCCAAATCAGATCTCTTGCTCTCTACTGAGGAAAGGTAACAACCCAAAACACAGTGTTTGCAAACAGAGATTCTGGTTTGGTTTTTAGCCTAAGGGTACCGTCACACAGTGCCATTTTCATCGCTACGACGGCACGATTCGTGACGTTCTAGCGATATCGTTACGATATCGTAGTGTCTGACACGCTACTGCGATCCGGAACCCCGCTGAGAATCGTACGTCGTAGCAGATCATTTGAAACTTTCTTTCGTCGTCTAGTGTCCCGCTGTGGCGGCATGATTGCATCGTGTGACACAGGTTGTATACGATGTGCGCACAGTAACCAACGGCTTCTACATCGCAAATACGTCATGAAATTATCGCTCCAGCGCCGTGTATTGCAACGTGTGACCGCAGTCTACGACGCTGGAGCGATAATCATACGACGCTGCAACGTCACGAATCGTGCCGTCGTAGCGATGAAAATGGCACTGTGTGACGGTACCCTAAGTCATTTGGCAAGGCTTGATAAAAGGTTGATATTGACTTTTAGGCTTGCTACTTACAATATGTGGCACGAGAGTTCAAATACTCTTGCTCTCTGAAGAGGATATTTGCATTTATAATTTTCAAGAGGATCATTGCATGGCCTATGAGTCTCCTTATTTTGGCATGTCAGGCATGTCATTCTCCACAGTGAGAGAGATTACCCTTTACATACATAGAAATCTCCACACATGTCACCTCTATAAATACATAGGTAGCCAATCAGACTTTACAAATATAGTCCTTTGACTATACAGGTTCTTTGATAGACAAAATGGTCACCTAATTAGTATCCACTAAAGCCTCATTACCTTTGCCATACAAAGACATCTCCTGAAGCTAAAAAAAACATTGGAACCAGACCAGTTTGTGAGCTGACCCTGTCACTTTGCTCTGTTCTTCCTCACCCGAAAGTAAAGCTGTATTGTTTTCCACTGGGACCATAAGCTGACTTTTTATTCTTATACTTGATGGCCTCACATGTGAAATAAAGCCATCAGCCATAATTAGCTTTCTGAGTCTTTTCATGACAGGATAAACGCATCAATATGGAATGCCACACAAACATTATGCACACACCCTGTATATTATCACTGTCTAATATCCATCACGCTATTCAAAGGTTTAAAAGTCAGTCACAGCCACTTAGTACCAGCATGGGAGGTCTCCGGGAAGATATGCCACAGAATTCAGCCATACTCAACAATTCGAAAGTTCATTTACGCACATGTCTGAAAGCAGAATTCAACATTGTACTCGCTAAAGCAATAATAATACAGGACTCAATATTTCAAGATGTCGATTTGGATTATTTTTATTGTGTAAACTACTTCTATGTATTTGCTTTGTATATTTGCATTTGTAGTAGTTAATAATAATAATAATAATATTATGAACTACTACAAATTCTAATTTACAAAGCAAATACATACATGTAGTAGACACAATAAAAATAATCCAAATGATAATCTGGAGATTTTGTGAGAAAGTGGCTATTTTATTTGTACTGGTGGGTGCGACTTAGGCCCCTTTCACACATCTGTTTTTGCCATCAGTCACAATCCATTGGCTCGACGGATCCATCGCAGATTGTGAAAAACTGATGCGACGGATCCATTTTCGCCAGATCCAACTAGCGGATCTGGCTACTTGGATCCTAAAAAAAATCGGAGCATGCTCAGTTTAAAATTACGGAATCTGTCTCCAGATTCCATCATTTGATGATCCGGTGCCCATAGGCTTCCATTCAAGCAAACGACGGACAGCGACGAATCCATCGCTGTCCGTTTTTTCGATGTACACAAAAAACGTTACCTTGTCCGTTGTCTCCGGCCGCCGGACAAATAATTTTCGACGGCTCCGGCGAACGACGGATGAAACGTGAGGCCATCCATCGCAATCGGTTGCTAATACAAGTCTATGAGAAAAAAACGGCGGCATCAGTCGCTGGTTCCGTTTTTTTCAAAATTCGACGGATTGCGACTGATAGCAAAAAACTGATGTGCGAAAGGGGCCTTAGTAACATTTTAGAAACATATTCAATAGCTGTCTTTTCAGATGCACAAAGCAGAAAGTCATGGAACACTGAAGACATAAAAAACAAATTTTGAAGAATATTAAATTTGTAAAACCACCAGTTTCTGTAGACCACCACCTTGAATGGAGTAGAAGTGCACAAGCTTAATGTCTACGCCATTCAATGGCTATAGGACTGCCAGTATTAGGAAAGCACTGTACTCGGCTTTCTTTGGTAGTCCGACAAGCAATGTAGAATCCAGTCCTGAGGATCAATGGGATTCCCAGCAATCATTACGTTATCCGCTATCCAATGAAAAGTGGATAACTTTGGATTTGAATACGCTTTTAATGTTCAAAAGAAATAACTCATGTATTATAAGACACTGCTGCTGTGTTTAGGGTCCAACCAACTCATTTACTAAATAATCTCTTCCAACTTTGATTCAGCAATATGTAGAGGAACTCAGACGCAAAGTGTTCCCATCACATGAAGCATTACATGGTGTCCATTTGAATCAATAAACTGTTCATGTAATGCAGCCAAATTTTGCTCTGCTGCCCCTCTCCAATCTGGCTTATCCTGGACCCTCTATTACATTTTCTGCTGTAGCGTTTCGCCTACTACGTGTCTTGGGGGACACTCGCTTGGCACGGGATTAACGCACTCAGGCACGGTTGTCTTACAAAAACACAGTCTCTTAGGTTTATTTCACAACACTATAAACCACATCCTCAGGAACTTGGTAATTAGTAACAGCCTGAACAACGTCTGTACATATTCAGCTTTACCACAGTCCCTCACTGACCCCGGTCAGCATGACACACGGACCCCTGTCCGTTACCTGTTGGCGACCTTCACAGGTTCCCGGATGCCTCTTATCCTCAGAGGTGTCCCATACAGTGGAGTAAACACAGTGTCTCTCTCTTTCTTTCTCTCTGACCCCGGTCAGTATAACACGGATCCCTTTCCCTTACCTGTTGGTGCCGCACAGGTTCTCAGATACCTCTCTTCCTCAGAGATATAACACAGATGTTCTCACTGACCCCGGTCACTATAACATGGTTATCAAACCGTTCAACACACTGGCATGTGCCAGGTCCAAAGCCCCACCACGTGCTCTTCAGAGAGACGATACTACCAACACATAGGCTCTCCAGGACCTTCCAGCACAGACCATTCAGGTCCACAGAGACCATGTGACCAGACCTCATTCACATTATATGGTTATAACCACTACCCTAGAAGGGAGTATGTGTGGCTAGTTTGACCCGTCCATCTCTCATAACTAGCCCTGACAGCCTCCCTTTACAATTATACAAACAACACATTTACTTGTGGGACTACAGGTCCCAGAACATCCTTACTTCAGTGTTGTGAAATTGGATTTTGGGCTCCCCCGGTGGCCACTGGTGGAATTGAACTGGTGTGCATCATCCCCTCTGTTCACCTGTTCCCATCAGGATGTGGGAGTCGCTATTTAACCTTGCTCCTCTGTCACTTCCATGCCGGTCAACATTGTAATCAGAAGCCTTTCTGTGCATGTTCCTGCTGCTAGACAACTCCCAGCTAAGTTGGACTTTAGTCCTCGTTTGTTTTTGCATTTTGTTCCAGTTCACTGCTGTAGTTTCGTTTCAGTGTCTGGAAAGCTCTTGTGATCTGAAATTGCCACTCTGATGTTATGAGTTAATACTAGAGTCTTAAAGTAATTTCAGGATGGTATTTTGATAGGGTTTTCAGCTGACCATGAAAGTGCCCTTTCTGTCTTCCTGCTATCTAGTAAGCGGACCTCGATTTTGCTAAACCTATTTTCATACTACGTTTGTCATTTCATCTAAAATCACCGCCAATATATGTGGGGGCCTCTGTCTGCCTATCGGGGAAACTTCTCTAGAGGTGAGCCAGGACTATATTTTCCTCTACCAGGATTAGTTAGTCCTCCGGCCGGCGCTGGGCGTCTAGGGATAAAAAACGTAGGCAACGCTACCCGGCTACTGTTAGTTGTGCGGCAGGTTTAGTTCATGGTCAGTTTAGTTTCCATCCTTCCAAGAGCTAGTACTTATGTTTGCTGGGCTATGTTCTCTTGCCATTGAGAACCATAACAGTTTGACCGGCCAAAAAAGGGTTAAATTAATTGACAGAGAAAGGAGAGAAAAGAGAAGTCTGCTGAAGATTTTTTTTTTTTTTTTTCCCCTTCCCTTCAGTTCTGAGTGTGCTTGTAATTGAATCTCTTGCAAGTCTGCCTATATTGCAGCCTTTCTCTCTCTCTCTCTCCTTCTAAATCCTGGAATGGCTCTGTGTTCACCTGTTTAAAATGGATATTCAGAGTTTAGCTGCAGGTTTGAATAATCTCACCACGAAAGTTCAAAATTTACAAGATTTTGTTGTTCATGTTCCTATATCTGAACCTAGAATTCCTTTGCCTGAATTTTTCTCGGGGAATAGATCTTGCTTTCAAAATTTCAAAAATAATTGCAAGTTGTTTTTGTCCCTGAAATCTCGCTCTGCTGGAGATCCTGCTCAGCAGGTCAGGATTGTGATTTCCTTGCTCCGGGGCGACCCTCAGGATTGGGCTTTTGCATTGGCTCCAGGGGATCCTGCGTTGCTCAATGTGGATGCGTTTTTTCTGGCCTTAGGGTTGCTTTATGAGGAACCTCAGTTAGAGCTTCAGGCGGAAAAGGCCTTGATGTCCCTATCTCAGGGGCAAGACGAAGCTGAAATATACTGCCAGAAATTCCGTAAATGGGCTGTGCTTACTCAGTGGAATGAGTGCGCCCTGGCGGCGAATTTCAGAGAGGGTCTCTCTGATGCCATTAAGGATGTTATGGTGGGGTTCCCTGTGCCTGCGGGTCTGAATGAGTCCATGACAATGGCTATCCAGATCGATAGGCGTCTGCGGGAGCGCAAACCTGTGCACCATTTGGCGGTGTCTACTGAGAAGACGCCAGAGAATATGCAATGTGATAGAATTCTGTCCAGAAGTGAACGGCAGAATTTAAGACGAAAAAATGGGTTGTGCTTCTATTGCGGTGATTCAACTCATGTTATATCAGCATGCTCTAAGCGTACTAAGAAGCTTGATAAGTCTGTTTCAATTGGCACTTTACAGTCTAAGTTTATTCTATCTGTGACCCTGATTTGTTCTTTATCATCTATTACCGCGGATGCCTATGTCGACTCTGGCGCCGCTTTGAGTCTTATGGATTGGTCCTTTGCCAAACGCTGTGGGTATGATTTGGAGCCTCTTGAAACTCCTATACCCCTGAAGGGGATTGACTCCACCCCATTGGCTAGTAATAAACCACAATACTGGACACAAGTAACTATGCGGATTAATCCGGATCATCAGGAGATTATTCGCTTTCTTGTGCTGTATAACCTACATGATGTGTTGGTGCTTGGATTGCCATGGCTGCAATCTCATAACCCAGTCCTTGACTGGAAAGCTATGTCTGTGTTAAGCTGGGGATGTAAGGGGAAGCATGGGGACGTACCTGTGGTTTCCATTTCATCATCTATTCCCTCTGAGATTCCTGAATTCTTGACTGAATATCGTGACGTTTTTGAAGAACCTAAGCTTGGTTCATTACCTCCGCACCGGGAGTGCGATTGTGCCATAGATTTGATTCCGGGTAGTAAATACCCTAAGGGTCGTTTATTTAATCTATCTGTGCCTGAACATGCTGCTATGCGAGAATATATAAAGGAGTCCTTGGAAAAGGGACATATTCGTCCTTCGTCATCTCCCTTAGGAGCCGGTTTTTTCTTTGTGGCTAAGAAAGATGGCTCTTTGAGACCGTGTATTGATTATCGGCTTTTGAATAAAATCACGGTTAAATATCAATATCCGTTGCCACTGCTGACTGATTTGTTTGCTCGCATAAAGGGGGCCAAGTGGTTCTCTAAGATAGATCTCCGTGGGGCGTATAATTTGGTGCGAATTAAGCAGGGGGATGAGTGGAAGACCGCATTTAATACGCCCGAGGGCCACTTTGAGTATTTGGTGATGCCTTTTGGTCTTTCAAATGCCCCTTCAGTCTTTCAGTCCTTTATGCATGACATTTTCCGTGATTATTTGGATAAATTTATGATTGTGTATCTGGATGATATTTTGATTTTTTCGGATGACTGGGACTCTCATGTCCAGCAGGTCAGGAGGGTTTTTCAGGTTTTGCGGTCTAATTCCTTGTGTGTGAAGGGTTCTAAGTGCGTTTTTGGGGTTCAAAAGATTTCCTTTTTGGGATATATTTTTTCCCCCTCTTCCATCGAGATGGATCCTGTCAAGGTTCAGGCTATTTGTGATTGGACGCAACCCTCTTCTCTTAAGAGTCTTCAGAAATTTTTGGGCTTTGCTAACTTTTATCGTCGATTTATTGCTGGTTTTTCTGATGTTGTTAAACCATTGACTGATTTGACTAAGAAGGGTGCTGATGTTGCTGATTGGTCCCCTGCTGCTGTGGAGGCCTTTCGGGAGCTTAAGCGCCGCTTTTCTTCCGCCCCTGTGTTGCGTCAGCCTGATGTTGCACTTCCTTTTCAGGTTGAGGTCGACGCTTCTGAAATCGGAGCTGGGGCAGTTTTGTCGCAGAGAAGTTCCGATTGTTCCGTGATGAGACCTTGTGCCTTTTTCTCGCGTAAATTTTCGCCCGCCGAGCGGAATTATGATGTTGGGAATCGGGAGCTTTTGGCCATGAAGTGGGCTTTTGAGGAGTGGCGTCATTGGCTTGAGGGGGCTAGACATCAGGTGGTGGTATTGACTGACCACAAAAATCTAATTTATCTTGAGTCCGCCAGACGCCTGAATCCTAGACAGGCGCGCTGGTCGTTGTTTTTCTCTCGGTTTAATTTTGTGGTGTCCTACCTGCCGAGTTCTAAGAATGTTAAGGCGGATGCCCTTTCTAGGAGTTTTGAGCCTGACTCCCCTGGTAACTCTGAACCTACAGGTATCCTTAAGGATGGAGTGATATTGTCTGCCGTTTCTCCAGACCTGCGGCGGGCCTTGCAGGAGTTTCAGGCGGATAGACCTGATCGTTGCCCACCTGGTAGACTGTTTGTTCCTGATGATTGGACCAGTAAAGTCATTTCTGAGGTTCATTCTTCTGCGTTGACAGGTCATCCTGGAATCTTTGGTACCAGGGATTTGGTGGCAAGGTCCTTCTGGTGGCCTTCCCTGTCTCGAGATGTGCGAGGCTTTGTGCAGTCTTGTGACGTTTGTGCTCGGGCCAAGCCTTGTTGTTCTCGGGCTAGTGGATTGTTGTTGCCCTTGCCTATCCCGAAGAGGCCCTGGACGCACATCTCGATGGATTTTATTTCGGATCTTCCTGTTTCTCAGAAGATGTCTGTCATCTGGGTGGTGTGTGACCGTTTCTCTAAGATGGTCCATTTGGTTCCCCTGCCTAAGTTGCCTTCTTCTTCCGAGTTGGTTCCTCTGTTTTTTCAAAATGTGGTCCGTTTGCATGGTATTCCGGAGAATATCGTTTCTGACAGAGGAACCCAATTCGTGTCTAGATTTTGGCGAGCATTCTGTGCTAGGATGGGCATAGATTTGTCTTTCTCGTCTGCTTTCCATCCTCAGACTAATGGCCAGACCGAGCGGACGAATCAGACCTTGGAGACATATTTGAGGTGTTTTGTGTCTGCAGATCAGGATGATTGGGTTGCTTTTTTGCCTTTAGCGGAGTTTGCCCTCAATAATCGGGCCAGCTCTGCCACCTTGGTGTCTCCTTTTTTCTGTAATTCGGGGTTTCATCCTCGATTTTCTTCTGGTCAGGTGGAATCTTCGGATTGTCCTGGAGTGGATGCTGTGGTGGAGAGGTTGCATCAGATTTGGGGGCAGGTAGTGGACAATTTGAAGTTGTCCCAGGAGAAGACTCAGCTTTTTGCCAACCGCCGGCGTCGGGTTGGTCCTCGGCTTTGTGTTGGGGACTTGGTGTGGTTGTCTTCTCGTTTTGTCCCTATGAGGGTTTCTTCTCCTAAGTTTAAGCCTCGGTTCATCGGCCCGTACAAGATATTGGAGATTCTTAACCCTGTGTCCTTCCGTTTGGACCTCCCTGCATCTTTTTCTATTCATAATGTTTTTCATCGGTCATTGTTGCGCAGGTATGAGGTACCGGTTGTGCCTTCCGTTGAGCCTCCTGCTCCGGTGTTGGTTGAGGGCGAGTTGGAGTACGTTGTGGAAAAAATCTTGGACTCCCGTGTTTCCAGACGGAAACTCCAGTATCTGGTCAAATGGAAGGGATACGGTCAGGAGGATAATTCTTGGGTGACTGCCTCTGATGTTCATGCCTCCGATCTGGTCCGTGCCTTTCATAGGGCTCATCCTGATCGCCCTGGTGGTTCTGGTGAGGGTTCGGTGCCCCCTCCTTGAGGGGGGGGTACTGTTGTGAAATTGGATTTTGGGCTCCCCCGGTGGCCACTGGTGGAATTGAACTGGTGTGCATCATCCCCTCTGTTCACCTGTTTCCATCAGGATGTGGGAGTCGCTATTTAACCTTGCTCCTCTGTCACTTCCATGCCGGTCAACATTGTAATCAGAAGCCTTTCTGTGCATGTTCCTGCTGCTAGACAACTCCCAGCTAAGTTGGACTTTAGTCCTCGTTTGTTTTTGCATTTTGTTCCAGTTCACTGCTGTAGTTTCGTTTCAGTGTCTGGAAAGCTCTTGTGATCTGAAATTGCCACTCTGATGTTATGAGTTAATACTAGAGTCTTAAAGTAATTTCAGGATGGTATTTTGATAGGGTTTTCAGCTGACCATGAAAGTGCCCTTTCTGTCTTCCTGCTATCTAGTAAGCGGACCTCAATTTTGCTAAACCTATTTTCATACTACGTTTGTCATTTCATCTAAAATCACCGCCAATATATGTGGGGGCCTCTGTCTGCCTATCGGGGAAACTTCTCTAGAGGTGAGCCAGGACTATATTTTCCTCTGCCAGGATTAGTTAGTCCTCCGGCCGGCGCTGGGCGTCTAGGGATAAAAAACGTAGGCAACGCTACCCGGCTACTGTTAGTTGTGCGGCAGGTTTAGTTCATGGTCAGTTTAGTTTCCATCCTTCCAAGAGCTAGTACTTATGTTTGCTGGGCTATGTTCTCTTGCCATTGAGAACCATAACACTTCAGGCTGACAGTGCAGAGTATCTTCCTCTGCGACACACATACCGGCCATTCACAACAATGCCGGACTTTGTCTCATTTTCACCATTATAACCACAGATATGCCTCCATGCATATCCTGAGGAGCACACACAGCGCTCCCTAGCTGTAATAGGGGTCAGTGCACCACACTGCTTTATAAAAAAATAAATCTATTTAACCTTTAAAACTGTTTTGCACATTTTATTACAATTACCATGTTCATCAAAGCTATAGGACAAACTGGAGCAAGCTTTTTTTCTGTACAGGCACCATATGAAGACAGTCTATTTATAATAGAGTTTTGATGGTCTTTTATACCAATGGCAGCTATGTAGCAAAAATCCAAATAATGAATTAAGGAAGAACCCTGTAAATGCTGCAAAATCATAACATTAATTTGATTCATGTAAAATCAATTCATGTTCCCCCCCAAAAAAAAAAAAATATGAAAAGGTACTAACAATAAATGTTAGTTTTCTTTAAATGGAATGCTAACAGTAAGTTCAAAACATTTACCACTAAATGGAAGAGACACAGATAGGAGAAATGCCAAATTTTGGTGTTGGTTCATACCAAGTTTCTTTTGCCTTGCAATAAAGTTGGCGCTAAGTTGGTTCCCCGCCCTAACCAAAAACGACACTATTTCATCTCCCGATCCTAGACCATATTCACAGTTCCTAACCATTCATTGCAGTTGTCCTTTGCCTCCAACATGTTTTCCCCATACACGTTTCTTCAGAGAGACCAGATTGCAGGTTCCCACTTGTCAGACGTTAGTTGGGCAGTGGGAACGCATAGAAGCTAAAGGAAATCTTCAATGGATAGTGACTCTGAATAGCGGACTAGGTTCAGGAGTCAGTGCGGGATCGACCTTGTTAGGGTGGGGAACCCACTTAGAGCCAATATTGTGGAATAGTATGTTTGGATAGTGTGGTTTTCAGCCTTCTTATTACAAGGCAAATGAAAGTAGACATGTATACGCCAACACCAAGGTTTACTATTCTTCTCTGTGTCTCTTTTATTCAGTGGTAATTTTTTGAACATACTGTTAGCATGTTTGAATTACATTTAAAGCATTAGAATTTTTGCATGCACTTTTTTCATTTTTGGGAGAATGGTTTTAAATAATTGAATAAATATGTTTTAATCGCAGTATTTATATCATATTAAGATTTAACGATGAATTTCCTCTCTTATCATGACATCATACACTAATTCCCGTTATTGTAACTTTCAAATCAGGGGCAGAACATGGGAGAGAAACGGAGGAATTAGCCTTAAGTGGGTGTTAGGGGACACCAGAAAGCCACTTTGTCTGGGCTAGGGACTTTAGATACAGGATGATGGAAGTACATTGAACCTTTTGATGAAAGAAAGCCTAGTGTCAGCTCTGCCAAAATACAGAATCTGTCCAGCAACCATACCACAGACAGATACAAAGGCCCCAATTTATCAAAGCTTTGATGTCAGAAATTTGAGGCTTTGAAAAGTTGCAAAATTTTTGCACAATATGAGGCTGCACAAAAGTTTGGAAACTTTTGGCATTTTCATGCCAGTTTTTGCTAGCTATACAAAAATGGGCTTATCATACATCATTTATTGGAATAAGATTTGTGGTGAAGCACACGGAGGCACACACCACTTTTAAGACATGCCTCAGTGGAGAACTGTGGTTCAAATAGCTCACCAGTAACATAACTCTGGGTGCCAACTGTTCAGCCACATGCAAATATCACATTATTGTCATTCTCAAATTAACCTATGATTCTATATAACAATACACTATTAAATGGATAATGGGATGCTACCTTTGCCTGTACAAAATCAACTAAGTTCATTGTGCCTTATAGCGCACATTTAATAGGGTGACGCCCACTGGGGATTCATCTGTTCCCCTGTGGGCCAGTCTGAGCCTGCTCCTCTTAATGAATCAGGTGTCTCTCACTCCAACATGCCCCTTATTCAAGAATGGCATGAACCATGCTGGTTTTGATAGATTGCGACCATAAAGTCTTCTTTACAAATAACAAAAGAGTGACCATCACTGCCAAACAGAAAAAGGGTGTGTTCAGGTGCAAATTTAGAGTAGCCATCTCCATATACTGTATAACCAACAAAGTTGCACTCTGTAGCGCTATAGCATGAAAACATGAAATATATCATATATGAATTGCATTACTCCTTTAGAAAATAGGAAAAATTGAGAATACTTAGCCAATTCATGTGTACCCAGCAGCTGCGATAAGGCGATTCTCGTTGCTGTACACACCTGCTTTCTGTTTGGAAGTGACGGTCAGTCTTTTGTTATTTGTTATGACATAGGCTCTCTGATTGAGCACTCCACCCATCAGCCTCTGGCAGTTTTAATCATAGCAAGATCATATCTACACACTATGGCAAAATAACTGTCAAAGTGCAGAAAGGGGTTAATCAGCCAAGGCATGGGTTGGTTTTTAGTGAACAGCTGAGGAGTGGGTGGGAGGCTGTTCACCATATCTCCACCCAGGGTGGAGTCCAGAGGATAGATACACAACCTTCTGCTTCATTCAGTGTTTGGTATCTCTGAAGACGAGATATCCAGAGCTGTGTTCATGTTAAAGAAAGCTGAACCTTGTGTTTGTTTCCTGATCGGGCAGATCGCGGCAGCAACACGGACTGTGCCGTTTGTTATGCTTTGTTTTTACTATTAGGCCAGAAAGGCCATGGTTATTTTGCTAACTCTGCACTGGTTTATGCAGTACCTCAATAAACCATAGGAAGATTTAAAGAGACAGTGTTCCTGTGTCAAACTCTATCTTCAGCTGAGTGAGACGATCTACCACACCACATAAATGTAGGCTTCAGCCTAGGAAAGGATTCACATTATATAGGTTCCCAACAATGAGAATTACCTTATCACGGCTGCTGGAATATATGAATTGGCCAATTTATGCGCTAAGATTTCTTAATTTTTCCTATTTTCTAAACGAGTAATGCAATTCATATACCATATATTTCATGTTTTCATGCTATAGCACAACAGAGTACAACTTTATTAGTTGGTCATAAATCCTTCTTTGTAGTTGTATCCTCTCTTGGAGCCTCAATAGATTCTGTTACATATATTTTTAAAAATGTGTCACATAATAAGCCTAAAAGCATATGTTGTAACACAGGAATTCTCAGTGTCTCAATCAAAGGCTATAAAATAAAATGAGAGGCATGCAGAAACACAATATGGGATTATAGCAGTATAAATTCTGTTTTAGGGATTTTTTCAACTCGGGTACATGGCCATATGGAAATGAGTTGTCCATGGCCAGCTTAAAACTGACTTTTAAACTTCTCTACCACCAGCCCTCCATGATTGATTCCTTACCACAGGATGAGAGGCAGGCCTTTAGTGATCTCGTTGAACTATTGGAGGAGAATGAGGAAACGGGAACTGGCAATAGCAATTATGCTGATAGCCAGCTATGGCATCTACTGTCTCAAGCAACACCCTCATTTTCCCTTTTTCCTACAGTTCAAATATTTTATTACACAGTGAGCAGAGAAATTGCCAATTTGAAACTCAACAAACACCAAGGAGAAAATCTGGGAGCAAGGGAACGTAGAGTGATCTCTAGGTTACGTAATAATCCGTCATTTATTATAAAGGAGGCGGATAAAGGTGGCCTATTGAGATGTATACAAAAGAGGCTAAACGGCAACTAAGTAATATAAGTTGTTATCAAGTACTACCCTCTGACCCTACCTTGGTGTTCAAGAAAAAATTGGATCATTTACTTTTTATAGCTAAATGTAATAATATCTTGACGAAGAAAGAAGTCACCTTTTTGACCACACAACATCTGGTGGTACCCACGCTGTACCTATTACCAAAAATCCATAAATCCATCCAATAACCACCAGGTAGGCCCATCGTTGCCGGTATTGGCAGTTTGTTTGAGAGGCCATGTATTTATCTAGATCATTTTTTGCAGCCTTTTGTCCCTCTTTTAGACTCATTCATACAAGATACCTCCTATCTAATTCGCCAATTACAGGATCTAACTGTTCCATCGAATACCATCCTTGTAACTATGGATGTCGAATCTCTGTATACGACCATTGATCATGAGTTGGGTATAAAGGCGGTTTTCTTTTTCTTGGACTGGCAAGTTACAGGTGATCGAAGACATCATTCGTTTATCTTGGACCTTTTATCTTTCATCCTGTCTTTAACAGTTACTTTGTTTTTGATCGAGTCTTTTATAAACAGGTGTCGGGCACTGCAATGGGGGCACAGTGTGCCCCTTCTTACACCAACCTTTTCATGGGTTGGTGGGAGGAGGCACACGTGCGCCCATTGCAGGCCTTTCAGACCAACGTATTTCTTTGGTTTCGCTACATCGACAATTTGTTGTTTTTCTGGATTGCATCTGAAACTGAATGTTTGGCGTTCATTAAAGAGCTCAATAACAATATTTTCAATATTACCTTGTCAGCCTCTCTTTCTACATCAACAGTGGATTTCCTGGATCTTAAGATTATAAAAAATGGGACTCGAATACAGACAAAACTTAACCGGAAGACGACTGCTACAAACAGCTTACTACATTTTACAAGTTTTCACCCTCAACATCTACGGAACAATTTGCCAAAAGGTCAGTTCCTTCGGGTAAAATGAAATTGTAGTGCGGACACTGACTTCCGTGAAGGCGCATCAGAACTCACGACACGTCTAGTTGAGAGAGGATATCCCCGGAGGGTTATCTCTAAACCTTTCAAAATTCAGCTTCTAGTGACAGGCAAACTCTCCTGCAGCCAAAAATCTGGGACCGACCCATTACTACCAACTTGGTAACGGTCTTTAACAACCAGTGGCGGGACATTCGGGATGTACTGAGTAGGTATTGGGGTATCTTGCTCAGTGAACCTACGCTAAGGCCCTTTATCTTTGATACTCCCAGAATGATAGCGAGAAAAGCAAAAAATCTCAAAGACCATCTCACAAGTAGTCACTTTAGGAGGACCACTACTAGATTGGGCACAGGCAGTCGGCTTGTGGGTACGTTTCCTTGTGGAGGATGTAATATATGCATGTACATGATTGCTAGTGACATCACCCTCCCTATTTTCCCAGAAACCATCAAGAACAAGCTCTATGCAAAATGCCGCTCAAGAAACGTGGTCTATCTTCTGGTGTGTCCCTGTCCAGGGATTTACGTGGATCAGACCAGTCAGGAAGTCTGTCGAAAGATACAGCAACATATATCCAACATTGGAAAAGCAAAAGGAGATCTAGAGAAGGGTAAGCCAATCACTTCGGTGGCTTCTCACTTCCTGGAATACCATGGGAGTAGACAACAGGGTCTACGTGTGATGGTGGTAGACCAAGCGCAGGGTAATATTCGGGGTGGAAATCTAACAAAGGAGTTACTCCGCCGAGAATCACGTTGGATCTATGATTTGAAAAGCACCACTCCCAACGGTTTGAATGAAGAACTGTTATTCTCTGGTTTTTATGGATAACTGCTGTTGGCTATCTCCCCCATCTCCCCTGCCTGCCTCCCTTTCTTGAAAAAACGAAAAAATATAAGAAAAAACAGAAAAAATACTTGAGACAGAATACATCAAAATCTAATTTTGGATAAAGACCTATTTTTGGACAATAATTTATTGGTCTCCCTCTCTTCTTCTTTTTTACTGTAGGTCATCCTTTTATGCTACGAGCCTCTTCTCTATTCAGGATTACACCTAAGATCCTCCGGTCTATGACTTTCACCTGATACATATATACATCCATTATTGGTCGTCTCCTATTCATGAAGTCCTGGATGATTATCGACCCCTCATCCTCTCTGTGTATAGGAGCCTGTACTCATCTGAACGGATTACCATAGAAGTCCCCTGCTCGGCCTCCGATTACTCTTTGGGAACTTATCCATTTGCCTCCAGCAATCCATACTTTTACTTGGAGAGCTCATCCAACAACTATGGGACTTCCCTTGAAACATGGCTGTTTTCACTCCTGGGACTTTTCTTCTTTCTCCTTTGCTCGTGTGTCATACACCAAAATGCAAATATTGATCATGTATGGTGTTTATGCACTTGTTCTGATTATAAAGGTATCTTTAGGGCTAGCTTTTTGAGCACCCTTTTTTGGCTCTTTTTTGCTCTAATCACAGTACCATATTATTGGCTAAGAGGAGGAAATATATATATATATATTTCTCTCTCTTTCTTTGCCTTTTAACAACTATTTGTGTACTTGGGTTTTTGGGCATGTGATTGCCAGCCATGTGTTTTCTTAGTCAGTCCTATTTGGTTCTGCTTTTTTGCTTCATCCTTTGAGTTTTTCATTTGTGCTTCACATTCTTTACTTTTTTGAACTATGGGACCAATGTTTGGACTATTTGGACACATTACATTGATCTTCTCTCTGGACCGTGGGCTTGCTCCATCCTTATCCTGGCCTCTACATAATATTGGAAGAAGTGGTGATAATCATTATGGACTAATGGACTTTGAAGATTACTACGTTGGACCTTATCTCTTCAATGTTTCTTTTGTCCATTGCCCACCAAGCGAATATACAGTGAATATCATCTTGGACCTACAAGTAGTTGATTTGATGGGGAGTTCCATACTTAACATATGGCTATATGGGGATGTAATAGAAAGTATATTGTTTCTTGTTATTTGAATTTATTTACAATAAAGTAATGTTTGAAACACTTAGCCGTATGTCTATATGTCCGTCTGTCCTATTTTAGTAAATTTACCATCTATTTTGTTTTTTTTCGATTGACATTTATGCATTTATATTTCATTTCCTGGTACTTTTGACATATGGGTCACATTGTGCCCAAGTCTTTTGGTTTGAGTCTTCATTTCTTATACATTCCTTGTGGGCTCGTATTTATTATTATTACACTTTTTCAATTTAGGCAAAAACAATTATGCCCCTTTATTTAGGGCATATAAGTTTATTACCTCAAGTGAATCAGGCACATATCGTGTACATTTGTGTGTGCATATGTGCCTTGTTTGTTTGTTTTTTGCATGGCTGGATCAAATTTTTGTGTGGGTTCAGCCTTTTTGTCTGTGGTCATACTGTGGGATTGCGGCCGGTATTCTGGTCGCTTGTGTGGGGTATGTGCATTATGCGCTTGCGCAGCATTTCAGGTGACCACATTTCATTCTGCGTCCTAGATTTTTTATGCGCAGCTGCACACAGTCCTTCTCCGACCCATGCACAGTACTGTGGGATTGTGGCCGGTATTCTGGTCGCTTGTGCAGGGTATGTACACTCACTGGCCACTTTATTAGGTACACCTGTCCAACTTCTTGTTAACACTTAATTTCTAATCAGCCAATCACATGGCGGCAACTCAGTGCATTTAGGCATGTAGACATGGTCAAGACAATCTCCTGCAGTTCAAACCGAGCATCAGTATGGGGAAGAAAGGTGATTTGAGTGCCTTTGAACGTGGCATGGTTGTTGGTGCCAGAAGGGCTGGTCTGAGTATTTCAGAAACTGCTGATCTACTGGGATTTTCACGCACAACCATCTCTAGGGTTTACAGAGAATGGTCCGAAAAAGAAAAAAAATCCAGTGAGCGGCAGTGCTGTGGGCGGAAATGCCTTGTTGATGCCAGAGGTCAGAGGAGAATGGGCAGACTGGTTCGAGCTGATAGAAAGGCAACAGTGACTCAAATCGCCACCCGTTACAACCAAGGTAGGCCTAAGAGCATCTCTGAACGCACAGTGCGTCGAACTTTGAGGCAGATGGGCTACAGCAGCAGAAGACCACACCGCGTACCACTCCTTTCAGCTAAGAACAGGAAACTGAGGCTACAATTTGTACAAGCTCATCGAAATTGGACAGTAGAAGATTGGAAAAACGTTGCTTGGTCTGATGAGTCTCGATTTCTGCTGCGACATTCGGATGGTAGGGTCAGAATTTGGCGTAAACAACATGAAAGCATGGATCCATCCTGCCTTGTATGGAGCATCTTTGGGATGTGCAGCCGACAAATCTGCGGCAACTGTGTGATGCCATCATGTCAATATGGACCAAAATCTCTGAGGAATGCTTCCAGCACCTTGTTGAATCTATGCCACGAAGAATTGAGGCAGTTCTGAAGGCAAAAGGGGGTCCAACCCGTTACTAGCATGGTGTACCTAATAAAGTGGCCGGTGAGTGTATATTATGCGCTTGCGCAGCTTTTTGAGTGACACATTTCATTTTGGGTCCTAGATTTCTTATGCGCAGCCGCACACAGTCCTTCTCCGACGCATGCGTAGTTCGGGTCAAAATAACTTTATTGATAGTGACACTCTGCGGTGCCTAACAAGATGGCTGACTCCCGCACTGTCTCTGTATAATGGACTATGTTTTCCAGGTAATTCTCTCCCAGGTGATTCATATTTTTAATCAGAGATAGTTGTATATATAGAACACTTGTTTGACACAGTGCACATGAACTTTCTCCCCTGAAGAAGCCACATTTTTAGTGGTGATACGTGTGGGGTTCACCCACCATTACCCCTTGCTCACATGGCTCTCTGTTGGATATTTGCATGCCCCATTTGTGGGATCTGAGTTATGGCCTTCCTTTTTCTCTCCTTACTTTTAGGTGGATAACAGGTTTTGTATAGCAACATACATAAACGTCTTTTTGACCATGTTACATGCTATATTTTTGCTTTTGGCTGGGGCATTTGACTAGGTATACACAGCTGGGTTTATTAGACGGCTGCACTTTAGTACTTTAGGATTCTGCCTTTATTGTTGATATTATATTACCTATTTGCCCAGATATCGTCATTATTGTTTACTAAAACCTGTTGATATATATGTCTATGTACGTTGATTTTTGTACAGGCGTATATAAAAAACTCTTTTGCAATTTTTTTGCTTTTTTCCACCACATATTTTTCTATATGGTACTGTGAATAGATAGGGGCCGCTCACATTTATATATCTTTTTGTATTTTAATATTTATTTCTGAGTCCATGTTTACAGCATCGAGCATGTTTGGGTAGTTACGGGGTGTCCATGATCCACATTATTGGGCATGGCTCTTTTGGATTTTCATAATTGTTTTAAATATTTTTAAATTGTTGTGTCCTTAGTGTTATGACTTTTTCGACAATAAATTGAGTGTTTAATTTGTTTGGGTGTTCCCTATATATGGGCATTCTTTTTCTTTTGTTTTTGCATGTTCTCAACCTTGTTGCCCATGGGTGAACCCCATTCTTAAAATTTAAATGAATATTATATAGTGGTGCCCTCCACACCCCTTCCTTTTCTGCTCTGGCCAGCTTAAAAGGTTACAGGTAGCAGATCAGTAAATTTGAGCAAAGCACCTTCATCAAAGTGAATGATAGCACCTGTGAGGGGAACTGTTCAATAAGAGAAAGTCCATGTAGACCAAAATTTCGCATAATGCATTGAATGGAGACAAACACTGCTCAATCCAGCTTGGCTAAATCATAAATGTGAATAAAACAAATATTTTTCAACAAAAAATATTTATTTAGATCTGTGGGCATTGTATATACGGTAGAAAAGCTGCAACAAATGCATATTTTACCTGAAAAACATATTACCAGGTGTAGATGTGTCTGCAGGCCGCAGTCATTTGTCCCAGGCTGGATTAGCTAACAAGGAAGCAATGGTATACATTTTATCATGTAATATTATTACTGAGTGCCTGTTCATTCACATTACCGAGTGCGTCTATTAAGTAATAGCCTTTTAAGGCAAAACAAGTGGAGTCACTCCTAAGTTCCGATGCCAGGCCGGTCTCAGATGATTGAGCCTATGCAGGACACCGCTAAAGTCAGAGCGAACACATGGGCCTCCAAGAAATGATTAATTCTTAACTGACTTTGTGAAGCAAGCTTTGTTTTTAGTTATGATTAGATATCATGTCACAGAGAGCCGTCCAGAAGAGCCATGTGTTACATTAGAGCCTTATACTGTGCAGAGATCTGCTGCCTACTCTGCTCTGTTTGTATTTATTTATAAAGCAGGACAGCCTTCGAGACCTGTAATGAGATGCTGCAGTTTTTTAAAGAGGTAAAATAATTTTCAAACACAGACACACAATGAGTTTATTTATTTAGAAAGTTGTTAAATAGAGTCTGGGAATTCAAATATTCAATGTTGACATTGTGCAGAACTGGACCTAAGCCAAGCTCAACTTTCCCTCTCCCTCTCTGGAGACACCCAATGAACCAGGAATTTAGACTTTCTCCTCCTTCTTTACTAAATAGGTAAAAGTCATTAATTACAGGCAAAAGCTGTATCTGAGCCATAATCAAGTAATGGGATCCTGGAATCAGGAACTACAAAGGGATCTAAGTGTGTTTAGCTGTAAAGTCAAAGCCCAAAGTAGCATGTCTGACTTTGGAAATGGGTTTTGTAAACAGACCCTTCCTTCTCTTGAAACATTTTATTACATGTTACCCAAGCAGAATGGCTTTGTTTTATATAAAAAAGTGCTTGTCATATAAAGCTGTCAGTTTTTACTCCACCACCTTAGCCATATCATTGATCCAATTACTAACCCGTTACATGCCAAACTTCATCTGGAATTAAACATTGACTAAATCTTGTTTGAAGAAAGCTCTGCTTAAACCAGCGAAGATTAGTACCCAAAATAAAGAATTATTGCGGAAGAGCCTACTCAAGAAATACTTCCAAAAGTGATGGAAATTACCCAAAACAAATGGGCTTAAGTGCAAACGTAACTATAAAGGATTACTGGGCACTGGACAAAATCCATGACAAATATTACTAAAGGCAAAAGGTACTGCCCACAAGGAAAGGTTCCCAGTTCAACAAGGAGGGCAAGATGTTTAACAGAATCTAGCACAGAATTTTGTCTTATCAATATATACCAGATTCTGAAGTTTAGTAACATTAATCTTATAGGGGTGATTTCTAGATGCTTAAAAGTAACAGTTTAGTATCATGAATGGACAATTATTATGACCCTCGCTATGTGGGGAAAACTACAAGGTGGAATAAAATAAAAATATACTTACCTTTCCTCCTGTACAACTCCTTTTTAGGCTTACCGCATCAGCATGATGGATGGCGTCACCAGCGATGCCCTAAGACTACCACTTCACCTCATATTGCCACTGGAGGGAAGTAGTAGTCTGGAATCTCAATATCACACAGATCACAGTAGTGAACAGACAGCTAATTCTTAAGAACAGTTTTAAGCTAAATATAGCAATTCAAGCCTAACATGATGTTACATACAACTATTACACTGGACTGTCACTTTAAATAGAAACACACAAGATGAAAAAAAAAAAAAATCAGGTGAAGTTTGCAAAATCATAATCTATCAATTTAAAACTTAGTTGGACAGAAACCTCTGTGTGATATGTCTGATCAGTTCCTGACAAACTGGTATCAATGCAGCACAAAAGTCTCCAGATGACATCCAGCTATAATAGATGGTGTTTACAAGAGAAGTGACATCTATGACTTAGGTAATGGATTATTGAGGAATGACTTCCTACTGGCCTGTAGGTGCATCACAATTCCTATAATACAATGTTTGTAAAGTACCATCTGGTAAATTAGGGGTTTCCTGCAAAAGAAAATGAGACTAAAGCAATGACAAGAAGGCTAATAGGAAGCTATTGTCTGTTGTCCAGTAAACATATAGCTTTACTATACTGTTACTATGTTTTCATTAATTAGCAGCAAAATATTTTATTCTATGTAAAACTGAACATAGACTGAAGTTGCATCCTGATCACATTCCAGATTATCATCCCTCAGCAGGACACGTTTGTTTGTGCAAACTACTGATAAAGCTTCTCACATGTAGCAATAATTGTTATGGTTTGCCTCTGAGTGATTGCAAGTTTCATGGCTAAATGTAAATGTACAGGAAAATAATAAACAATGACACAATTATTCTTTTATCAAAATTGAATATCTGAACAGATAGAACATGTTAGGAAATGGCAACAAATGTACAAATATACAAATATTGTAAAACTAGAAAAAATTATTAAGAATGGCTCTTAATCTTATGTGGTGACGTTATTTTAGCTCATAGTAAATCCTAAATTGAAGGTTGAGTTCTTGGGCAAATCAATTGCAATTTGGACATTAAGGCATGTTTAAAGTGAATAGGAAAGAAGGTGGAGTAGGGAAGGGAGGGGGTAGGAAGAAAGGAAGGAAGGGAAAGAAAGAAAGAAAGAAAGAAAGAAAGAAAGAAAGAAAGAAAGAAAGAAAGAAAGAAAGAAAGAAAGAAAGAAAGAAAGAAAGAAGAAAAAAAGAGAGAGACAGGTAAAATAAAGAAGACAGAAAGGAAGGAAAAATGAATGAATGAATGAGTGAATGAATGAATGAATGAATGAATGAATGAATGAGAAAGAAAGAAATAGAGAGACAGGTAAAATTAAGAAGATAGAAAAGAAATAAAAAAATGAATGAATGAATGAATGAATGAATGAAAAAATGAAAGAATGAGAAAGAAAGAAAGAGAAAGAGAGAAAGAGAGAAAGAAAGAAAGAAAGAAAGAAAGAAAGAGAGCAGTAAAATAAAGAAGGAAGGAAAGAAGACATGAAGGAAGGAAAGAATGAAAAATAGAGAAAGAACAAAAGAAAGAAAGAAACAGAGAGACAAACAGAGAGACATGTAAAATAAAGAAGATAGAAAAGAAGGAAAAAATGCATGAATGAATGAGAAAGAAAGACGGAAGGAAAGAAAGAAAGAAAGAAAGAAAGAAAGAAAGAAAGAAAGAAAGAAAAAAAAAAAGAGAAACAGAAAGAAAGAAAGAAAGAAAGAAAGAAAGAAAGAAAGAAAGAAAGAAAGAAAGAAATAGAGAGACAAATAGAGAGACAAATAGACAGGTAAAATAACGAAGATCGAAAAGAAGAAAACAAGAATGAATGAATGAATGAATGAATGAATGAATGTAAAAGAAAGAAAGAGAAAGAAAGAACAGTAAAATATAGAAGGAAGGAAAGAATAAAATAGAGAAAAAGAAAAAGTGTCAAATAAAGTAGAAAGGAATGAAAAATGAAAGATTTAATGAATGAGAAAGAAAGAAAAAGAAAGAAGCACTAGGATCACTTGGTTTATCCTATAGTAAAATGATAGAAGGCGTGTGCACATCATTCCCTTGGTGCACACCTGAGATGCTCTGGCTCATTAATAGCACTTAGTGCCAGATGAAGTAAGGAGCCGCTAAGAGGTAATGGCGAAGTGATGGCAAATAAACAGTAAAGAGCTGGCAGGATGTCACTGCTCACAATACAGATCCGAGTGGACTATTAAACAGGCACATAAACTTGCCAGGGCTTTAATGTGTGGACACAGGCGGCTGGGAGCTGGGCACGTGTGACTTTATGATGTCACATGGTGGGGACAGGCGCTGGGAGCGCTAACGTGTAAAGGTAACAAGTGCAGGAGGTGCCCCCTCTACCATGCTGCTGGGCAGGTAGGAGTGGGCATCATGGCACCAGATGGATTCTCAGTGCAGAGGGTGAGAGAGAGAGAGAGAGAGAGAGAGAGAGAGAGAGAGAGAGAGAGAGAGAGAGAGAGAGAGAGAGAGAGAGAGAGAGAGAGAGAGAGAGAGAGAGAGAGAGAGAGAGAGAGAGAGAGAGAGAGAGAGAGAGAGAGAGAGAGAGAGAGAGAGAGAGAGAGAGAGAGAGAGAGAGAGAGAGAGAGAGAGAGAGAGAGAGAGAGAGATAATATCCAGAAGAATAGAGGAACTGGAACAAAACGTCGCCATCATAATGGGTCAATAAACCATTCACATTTTGACCTTGGAGTGCTGCCTCCATGCTTAGGGGTGTTATCGAGGTTCCTTATACCTGGGGGCTTTGCACTCTTATCTTTTGTTGTTTCTAGTACTGCACCTATCTTTCTAAGATAGATCGGTAGATAGACACAGAGCTAGAGATAGAAATACTATGTCTATTTACAGTTTCCCAAGTGCATGCATGCCATGCTCAATTACACACACACACGCACACTATTATTTCTGTATGATTACTACTATATTTTATTACAGATAGTGGATCTAATTAAATTGGATAAAAGTAATAATTAGAAATAATTTATATGATATCCTTCAGGAAAGAGAGTTGTAAAAAGAGTGGAGGTGATTGTATTACTATCGGGCTGGTAGCGCGGACTGTAGCTTGTCCATCCTGAGATGTGGAGGTGTCAGACACATAATGGCAGGTATTGTTATTGCTGATTGCTGTGTGACAATTAGGGGCTTTATTCCCAGATCTCTAGAGGGGTCCTGACTACTGATGCACAGGAAGAATAGAGGCCAGTGTGGACAGAGACGGCTGACTGATTGAATTACTGGGGTCACTAGCAAACCCCTGCTTGTGACACTTAATATCACCAAAGGGAAGAGCCCAATAATCTTAACAATCCCCATCCACTTCCTCTATTGATAACACTGTATCGACAGATCAGCATTTACTTCTCGCAACGACACAAAGGCAGATACATCCACATGTATACGGATGAATAATAAATATAAATATATATATATATATATATATATATATATATATATATATATAGACACACGGAGATATATATATATATATATATATATATATATATATATATATATATATATATCAGTGTGTGGATATAATCTACATAGACAGTATATAGCTATACATGTAAATCCACACACCAGGCTAATTCCGATGAATGACCTATAATTGAATCCTCCCTTATTTCCCATCGGACATGCAGTTGCTACTTCTTCATGTATAGTTTTGGTCCTGGCACCTTGTTCTCTATTCTACATTCTTACAAGTTAGGAACCTAACGAAATCGTCCTTGGAGCCGGCGTCACCGCTCGTCCTCAGCACTGCTGCGGCCACAGACACTGGGATTAGTGGCGCAGTGACCAGGACCAGGACGATCGGGTTCGGAGATGGCAGCGGCTGGCTGAGCTCTTACTTCCCCTGATCTAGCAGAGACCAGAACTCATCGGATTTCCGATTGCCTTCATGTGTCAGTAACAGTAGGAACAAGAAATGGTCTCTCACAACGAAACTTTTTTTTTCTTGGCAAATTAGAAATGTCTATGAATATTTTCGCACATTAATACAATCAGGTTATGTGTAAAAAAAAACATCAGGGTGCAGCACACTGTATTGCCATAGGCACATGCTGTCCGACACCGGCGTGTGCGGGGTTAATGTCTCGCTCGCTGCCTGTCCCGTGTAAGCTGTTAGCCCGGAGTCTGGTGCCAATCACACAGCGCCCACTAGCGGTAACATTTCATTCTGCAGCTTCATTCACATCACGACTCTCCCAGAGCAACATGAACTTTGTGAAAGTCCTGTCTGCCTCATCCCTGCTGCAGCCGCCCGCACTGCCAGCACCTGGGCCAGGAGCAGCCGCCATCACTGCCAGCACCTGGGCGAGGAGCAGCCGCCCGCACTGCCAGCAGCCGCCATCACTGCCCCCTGCCAGAGGCCGGCGCTGGTGCCCTGCTCTATGGGAATGCAGGCTGCTGCTGCCCCTGGATGATGGACGAGACCTGTATGCGAGATGGCGGAAGCCCCAGACGGCACATTGCACCTACTTGTGGTCAGCTTCCTTGCCCGGCCCTTGGACCTCATGGTGACAGCTCTGCGAGGAGGATCTGCACGAGTTTTCCTTTGGAGCTTTTCCTTATTTTTGCTTTTTTCTCTCTGTCTCCCTCTTTCACTCTCTCAATCCCCTTCTCATTCCGGACTCGCTATCTCCCCAGCATTGTCAGTTTAGACACCTTCGCGCATGCGCTCTTCACCTCAAACCTCTGCCAAAAAAGTTTGCTGCGATTTATCATTTGGATTTGAGATCTTGTCACATGGAGCCGAGTGTGTATGAAGGCAGAGACCCCCGGCTCCCAGAGCAGCCCCCGACAGCTCCCAGCACCCCATAAACTCCACGGCCCGCAAAGCCCTCCGACTTTACTTCTCTTTCCCCGATTAACCCTTTGCCTGCTGCACGGTATTTCTGCGCCCATTCGCTCATACACTAAAATCATCTCACGGGATGGAAGAGTTTATAATGGGTGAGATTCATTTAACACAAACCTGCCCAACCAGGGTCCATTTCTATATGATCACCTGCTGCACAGGACATGCGACCCTCCTATTAAGGCACCTGTGGACACATCTGTACAGTCACTGCTCGTGGAAAGGCATGATCCAGTCCTGTCTCCTAATAAGCCAGTAGTCACAAAGCCTGTTCTATATAGTGTCTGATGCTGCACTTGTCTCCTACAGATCCATCACACACCAGCTCCCAATGTACAGATCCATCACACACCAGCTCCCAATATACAGATCCAGCACACACCAGCTCCCAATATACAGACCCATCACACAACCGGTCCCAATGTACAGATCCATCACACACCAGCTCCCAATATACAGATCCAGCACACACCAGCTCCCAATGTACAGATCCATCACACACCAGCTCCCAATATACAGCATGCAGGGGCCAATGCATCCAAGGACCAGTCACCCAAGGAAGGAGTGCTCCGAAAATTCATTATACGTAACAGAAGGGCCACAAAATGCTGTCTATGGTATATATATATTTATACACACAAATAGAAATATAAAAAGTAATAAAGAGGATTATTGTCATACCATTCATTATTGTTTCCTATAATTTAAAGGAAAGCTGGAGTGCTACAAGGAGGGGTGCAAATCATGCCAGGGTCTGTAAGATTAGTAATAAAGATATTATTTATTAACTATTATTGTTATTCATATTATTATCATTATCATTCATTATTAGCATTTAAAGTAAAGATTATATGCCTCAAAGAAGAATGCTGACTGTACTAGGATTAGTAATACCAATTTACTGAGGATACATTGAGTAATAGAAGAGGTGATATAAATAGATACATAGATAGATAGTATATAGATAGATAAGATAGATATATTCTTTTTCTAGATATATAAATTAAATGAAACAGATAAACAGATTAGTTAGGGAGAGATAATAGATAAATATGATATATGTCATTGATAGATAAATATGATATATTTCATAGATAATATGATATATATGTCATAGATAGATAAATATGATATTTATGTCATAGATAGATAAATATGATATATTTAATAGATAATTATGATATATATGTCATAGATAGATAAATATGATATATATGTCATAGATAGATAAATATGATATATATGTCATAGATAGATAAATATGATATATATGTCATAGATAGATAAATATGATATATATGTCATGGATAGATACATATGATATATAGATAAATATATGTAAATAATGTATGTGTTATATACGGTATATTCCTTGCTCTGGGGTTCCCAGGCTGCCTCCTGTAGCTAGGACAGTTGGCTGGCCCGTACACAGGTGCAGGCTCTCCCCACACTGCAGCCCATCCTGCTCCTTGCAGCCCCCTGGATGCAGTGTGCAGTGCTGGCAGCACAGAGGAGGGAGCTGTCCTGGCACAGTTAAATGTACCCTCCTTATCACATAGTTCTGTCCATTGTGTTTGTGCAGTGAACTCTGCCTGCTGCTATTCAGGCTGCACTTCTATTCTCCTAGCTACCAGTAAGATTGATTTGATCATTGTAATGCAATTATTACACTGTTTACCCAACGCTTGAGTCCAGGTTTGCTGTGAAGAAATTAAAGCCATGCTGTGTGACTAGGAGCATGTAGGCTGAAATGAAACAGTCGCCCTTATTTAGGCTCAGGCCTCCAGCTTGTAGCCATGGGCTCAATTAGACAAAATGGAAACAATTTTCTCACATAGCAATAACTCACAGTTCTGCAGATCACTTTCAAAATACACACTTTATTAGTGTATGCTGACCCCAGTGGCAGGATGGAGGGCTCGATCTGCCCCCCTTGGGCTGTAATTATTAGAAATTAATTGGGTTCAGGACCCTGGGTTGCATTGCTAAATTAATAGCTTGTCTGGTAAGGAATTGTAGAAAAAAGGGGGTGTAAGGAAGGAGCAGAGGGACAAGGAGCTCGGCCCCTGGAGGGTTAGGGGGCACCAGGAGCTCCTGTCAATAAACAAAAGCCCTGAATAGGTTGGATTGTGCTGGGAGGAGGCAGCGCCACAGAATGAGAAGTTTATACAGTGTTGTCAGGGGGTCTTGAGGGGTTAAAATAAAAATCAAGATGCTGTGTAGTAGGAGCTGTCGTGCTGCAGAATAAGTGAAAAGGGAGCCTTAGGCAAAAGGAAATTACAGCAAGCCCGTGTGACCTTTCCGAGAGGTAATCAATCAACTGATCAACAGGGATATTTATCACTGCTGGATGGGCTGCGCTGCGCGGGCAGGAGGGAAAGTGGTGAGCACCAAAGTTTGGAGAAACCGAGAAGCCTCAAGACAAATGCTGGGACTGGAGGAAATGTTGGTTTTCCCCATAGCCTGGCACTGACTACAGCAGCGACTTCTATGGCCCCTCTGCGCAGTGCAGAATCCATATATCCATATATACACACATATATGTAGGAACATAGAATTATGATGACTCTCATAAGTCATAGAATAAAAGCCAAGTATTAACTACCCCCTCGATATATATATATTTATCTATCTATCTATCATCTATCTATCTATCTGTAGCTGACACATGGCTTTTAATGTATTTTACTTTAGGACATGTGAATCATCCTAATTGTATGTTCTCAGTAATTCATCTCTGTCCTGTTACGCAGAGCGGAGACATTAGACATAAGTGGTCTGTGTATAGCAGGGTCAGGTGCAGCCTCCTTTCCTCCATCCTGGGCAGTCAGCCTCTTCTCTTCATTCTGGGCAGTCAGCCTCCATTCCATATTTTGGGCAGTCAGCCTTATTTCCTCAATACTGGGCACTCAGCATCAGTCCTGGGCAGTCAGCCTCGTTTCCTCAATACTGGGCACTCAGCATCCTTTCATCAGTCCTGGGCAGTCACCCTCGTTTCCTCCATCCTGGGCAGTCAGCCTCCTTTCTTTCCTCCTGGGCAGTCAGCCTCCATTCCTCTGTCCTGGGCAGTCAGCCTCCTTTCCTCCATCTCGGGCTGTCAGCCTCCTTTCCCTCCATCCTGGGCAGTCAGCCTCCTTTCCCTCCATCCTGGGCAGTCAGCCTCCTTTCCCTCCATCCTGGGCAGTCAGCCTCCTTTCCCTCCATCCTGGGCAGTCAGCCTCCATTCCTCCATCCTGGGCAGTTAGCCTCCATTCCTCCTCCTGGGCAGACAGCCTCGTTTCCTCCATCCTGGGCAATCAGCCTCCTTTCCTCTGTCCTGGGCAATCAGCCTCCTTTCCTCCGTCCTGGGCAGTCAGCCTCGTTTCCTCCATCCTGGGCAATCAGCCTCCTTTCCTTCCTCCTGGGCAGTCAGCCTCCATTCCTCCATCCTGGGCAGTCAGCCTCCATTCCTCCGTCCTGGGCAGTCAGCCTCCATTCCTCCATCCTGGGCAATCAGCCTCCATTCCTCCGTCCTGGGCAGTCAGCCTCCATTCCTCCGTCCTGGGCAATCAGCCTCCTTTCCTTCCTCCTGGGCAGTCAGCCTCCATTCCTCCATCCTGGGCAATCAGCCTCCTTTCCTTCCTCCTGGGCAGTCAGCCTCCATTCCTCCATCCTGGGCAATCAGCCTCCTTTCCTTCCTCCTGGGCAGTCAGCCTCCATTCCTCCATCCTGGGCAGTCAGCCTCCATTCCTCCGTCCTGGGCAGTCAGCCTCCATTCCTCCATCCTGGGCAGTCAGCCTCCATTCCTCCATCCTGGGCAATCAGCCTCCATTCCTCCGTCCTGGGCAGTCAGCCTCCATTCCTCCATCCTGGGCAATCAGCCTCCTTTCCTTCCTCCTGGGCAGTCAGCCTCCATTCCTCCATCCTGGGCAATCAGCCTCCTTTCCTTCCTCCTGGGCAGCCAGCCTCCTTTCCTTCATCCTGGGCAGCCAGCCTCCTTTCCTCCATCTTGGGCAGTCAGCCTCCTTTCCTCCATCCTGGGCAGTCAGCCTCCATTCTTCCATCCTTGGCAGTCAGCCTCCTTTCCTCAATCCTGAGCAGTCAGCCTCTTTTCCTCTATCCTGGGCAGTCAGCCTGGTTTCCTCCATCCTAAGCAGTCAGCCTCCTTTCCTCCATCCTAGGCAGTTAGCCTTCTTTCCTCAATCCTGGGTAGTCAGCCTCCTTTTCTCAATCCTGGGCAATCAGCCTCCTTTCCTTCCTCCTGGACAGTCAGCCTCCTTTCCTCCATCCAGGCAGTCAGCCTCCTTTCTTCAATCCTGGGCAGTCAGCCTCCTTTCTTCAATCCTGGGCAGCCAAATACTGCTAGTGTGACGGCAGCCTAATATTCATGATATAACGCTCAGTTGTCTGACCTGTGTGTGATCACGGCTAATGAACCATTATGCATCTTCCAGTCTCTGTTGTCTTATATTAAATGGTTTATTAACTGTTTTATCTATAGCTCTCTGGTATAAATAAGGTATGATCCTTTACAATATTGTGCCACTGAGTGGCGCTATAAGCTGCCACTTATGCATACTACCAGGGATTGTATTACTAATGTAAAAAAATCAATTGCTGCGACCTGACTAGGAGCGATCACAAACGATGAGAGATTAGTATGCACTATGTCCTACATGTGCTCATAGGTTCTCCATTTCTACAATGAATATTTTACTGCCTTTTTTCCTTTAGGTTCAGTTCCAATGATGAGTTTTTGATACTGTGTAAAAATTGCATCATCTTAGGCTACATTCCCACCTTAAGTATTTGGTGAGTTTTTGATTTGACAGATTTTCTGCACCTATTATGTAAAGTAGGTTACTTGTGCTTTTTTTACATGCATTTTGTCATGTTTTTGCTGCTATAATTTTTGTCTATTTTTGCTATGTCATGCTTTTTTTTTTGATACTTCCTGGTATTTGGTTTTGACCGAACTATTGATACAGACATTTGTGAATTTCATGTGTTTTTAGTGCGTTTCCGCAGCGGAAACGTATATTACGTTTTTCACCTGCAGATTTTTCGAATGTAATACAATTCTGTGAAGAAAATCTGCACTCAAATCTCAGCATACTCTAAAGAGAAATTGATATGTTGTGCATTTGAATCATGCACCGCAGGTCAGTTTATGCTGCATTAAGAAAAACGCAGAGGGCAGGAGATCTCTATAAATCCCATCCACTTTGCTGAAACTGAAAGACGCAGTATCAAAAATGTGATAAAAGCATATGCAAGAAAAAACACACTCAAAAACGCAATGAAAAAAACACAAGCAACCTAATTTATCTAATTGTTTCAGAAACGCTGCAAAACATTTGTTACATAAAAAAACTCACCAAAAAGTTCATTGTGGGAACATAGCCTGAGCAGCAAAAATGTGCTCAGAAACCTGCACCTACACTTCATTGTTTACTTGCATCTAAGCAAAACCGCAATGTCGTTGGGTGCGTTGATTTGTCAAAATCAGTCTCTCATCAGCTGGATTTGATTCCACGGAGCAGGGACAAATACTGTCCTGGTAATTCAAGATATAATTACTAAAAAGTTAATGACCTGTCCTTAAGGGCGCCTTAGACGTATGTATGAAAAATCATCATTTCATCCAGAAAACACTGATATTTTTTTCTGATTTTTATCCATGTGTCTGTTTTTGTGTGAAATCCGTGTTCATACAACTACATTGAAACCTATACATGATCACATACAGTTTCCTAGCTTTATAACAGAAATCTATTGGTAAAACTCGGATGCCACTCTGATGGTCCGTGTTGGATCAGAGGTTTTTCACGCACCCATAGACTTGTATGTGTGAGTCTCACAGTAGTGAGTAGCGCATACTGTGATTTCTTTTCTCACAGTCGGACCAGGAAAAAAAAACAACAATGGGTCATTGTGGTGTCTGATTAAAAATCGGATATCACACGTCCAATTTCTAGGCTCGCCAGCAGGCACCCTAGATGTGACACATCTGACATAGAATGTGGTGTGTATTAAATAATTATAATTAGGGTTTAATCAGTGACTAATGAAGTAATAGTAGGGAAATAGAGAATGGGATTTGGTTTTCTAACAATTAGTGATCTCAGCTTGCTGTTAGCTGTGGAAACAATCTTGTTACAGTAACTGTGGTGTAAAAGCCTCCGAATGTATCAGTTCTTCTCTAATCTGACCCAAGCACAGCACTAGCACAGTTATACATTGTATCAAGCTGAAGGCGCAGACAGGCAGGAAAAAGCCTGAATGATTTTATTCACACAATGTAAGCAAGGATCTTAAAAGTCACGAGAAGTCCAGCTCATATTATTAGATAAAAACTGTTCAAAGATTGTATCCACTCATTCAGTAAGGGTGCGTGCCCACGATCCGGAGGTGCTGAAGGCTGCGTATTTATGCAGCGCCAACCCGCAGCGTCCAGATATTACAGCATAGTGGATGGGAGGTCAAGAAATCCCATGTCCACCATGCGTGCACAGACGCGGCTCGTCTTTCCAGACTGCAACATGCCAATTTCTCCAAAATAAATTTCACCAATGGAAATGTATTGAACGTGGTGATTCCGCATGGTTCAGTGATCATATGTGGACTCACCTGCGTTCAATAGATGACAGCGCTTTGGACTCTGCAAACATGCGTTGCGTCCAAATTGCTGCTACTTCCGGATCGTGGGCACCCGGCCTTACACCAATTGGGTCTCACAGTGTAATTTCACACAAAGACCTTATTCAGACGTCAGTCATTTGTTTTCGTACATACAGACTGTTTCACCTTTGGTCCATGTGTCAGTTTTTACCATTAGTGATTTTCTTGTATGCTAAGAAACAAAAAAAAGCTCCTTATAGTCAATTACAGTGCTAAAACTGGACAGCACATGGATGACAATCTGTGCTCTCCGTGATTTTCACTGACATATAGATGTATATGAGTGATTTTGATTCATGAGTCTGATCAAAAACCTACATGTCGCTAACCGTTTTTGAAGACACATGGCCAAAAAAAACACAGATGTGAATAGAGCTATAGATTATAACAGAATGTATGATAAAAGTAAAAAAAAATGCATGGATACAACAAATATGTGAAACATAAATGTCTGAATGAGGCTTTAATCTCTGTGCTCATAGCTCTCAAGTCTTCCATCAGTGGTGTACACTTTTAGGCCACGCTCACATGGTCAGTATTTTATATCAGTATCTGTAAGCCAAAACCAGGAGTGGAACAATCAGAGGAATAGTATAATAGAAACACAATTCTTTCAAATGGTTCGGCACTATTTGCTGTACAGGTGGCTAACTGGTATGAAAAATGATGGTGTTCGGATTATGGAGTGAGCTATATGCCAATTAATAAAGCACTAAGCTAGACCCAAATGAATAAGGACGCACACTTGCAGGCCCGTATGTGTATGAAGACAACCCCGCATTAATAATAGTAAACTAATAGTAATGGTACACTACTAGATGACAACCTTGTGGATTTTAGGTTGCAGGTGGTAATGACCAAAATACTAAATACAAAAAATGCAGATTAATTTAAGTTCACGGAATAAGTCACATACCATGCGGTTGCACCAGATATAGTGGAGGGAGAGCGCTTTGCTGCTGGAGGTGTCCGACTTGCAGCTGAAAGCAGGTAAACTCAAGTGATAGAACGTATAGTCTTGTGCGGAACAGGGACTGCACATGTAGAGTCTGTAGTTTCCCTGGAAACCCGACAGGAAGAAGATGGCCAACAATGCAGGAGACTGCGTGATATTTGGTCCTTCTGAGACTCTGTACCAATGTGACATCACCTGCAATATCCAGCATTGTTGCCATCTTCTTCCTGAGTATCCGGGGACGTTGCTGGCCGGAGCGCTCCGGGCTCTACATGTGCAGTCCTTGTTCTGCACAAGACTATACGCTCTAAAACAACCCTTAAGAGTTTACCTGCTTCCCAGTGGTGTATCTAGGGGGGGCAGCTGGGGCATGTGCCCCAGGCGCAGCCGGCAGGGGGTGCAGTCGGGCCGCCTAATGTGGCGGTCCGCAGTGTCTCCCCCGGCGGCTGCATTCTGCCACCCCCGGTCTGGGAGTCAGCTGTTCTCTATGCCGACTGTCAAGCTGACAGCAGGCACAGAGAAACTGCAGAGAGCCGGCTCCCAACATGTGCGGAGATGGAGGGGGGGGCCCTGCAGGGTGGCTGTGGTGGACAGGGAGAGATCCCTGCAGCTCCGCTGCCTACTAGACAAAATAGCAGCGGAGCTGCAGCGATCTGTCTTCCTACCCGCACTTCCTCTACAGATGCGCTGCTGGGTGACGTCATCATTCAGTGGCCGGCTGTGTCAGAGGAAGGCAATGGAGATGCTGCGGCAGAGAGCAAGGAGAGATGAGAGGGGTGCGTGTGTGTGTGTGTGTGTGGTGCGCAGCAGGGGAATGTGCAGAAATGTAAATGGTGTGTGTGTGTAGGGGGAGGAGAGGGCAAAGATGGGGATGGTGGAGGAGGAGAAGGCAATGATGGGGCTGACGGAAGAGAGTAATGATGGGATGGTGGAGGAGAGGACAATGATGGGGCTGACGGGGAGAGAGCAATGGTGGGGGAGGAGAGGGCAATGATGGGGCTGACGGGGAGAGAGCAATGATGGGGATGGTGGGGGAGGAGAGAGCAATGATGGGGATGGTGGGGGAGGAGAGGGCAATGATGGGGCTGACAGGGAGAGAGCAATGGTGGGGGAGGAGAGGGCAATGATGGGGCTGACAGGAGAGAGCAATGATGGGGATGGTGGAGGAGAGGGCAATGATGGGGCTGACGGGGAGAGAGCAATGATGGGGATGGTGGGGGAGGAGTGGGCAATGATGGGGCTGACGGGGAGAGAGCAATGCTGGGGATCGTGGGGGAGGAGAGGGCAATGATGGGGCTGACGGGGAGAGGGCAATGATGGGGATGGTGGTAGAGGAGGAAATGATGGAAGTGATGGAATGGGCAAAGATGGGATTGGGGGGAGGAAATGCTGGAGGTGCTGAAATGGGCAATGATGGGTGTGATGGAGAAGGCAATGGTGGAGGTGGTGAAGAGAGCAATGATGGGGTGGGGTAGAGGACAATAATATGTGTGTAGACAATTTGAGTGGAAATAGGGAGATTTATTATGTGTGGGGAGAATTTGGGGATGGGGCAATTTTTTATTCAGGAGCATTTTAATGACACTTGTATCTTTAAGGGCATCATGTGGAGATTTTCTGCAAAAGAGCGGAGAAGATGTAAGTCTGCAGAGATGGCTGTGGATGAGAAAACGCATCATGGGATCTGGACAAGATGAAGAAAAGAAGGAGAACGACTCCAGAGACGACATCATCTATAAGGTACCTGGATGTAAATGTTATTTGTGATACTGACTAACTCTCATGTTTTTATTTATGTTAGGAGCATTAAAGGGGATGTCCAGGTTTGTAATGAGTCTGCAGTCATTTTTTGTGACTGCAGACTTCTGAGTTCTCACAGTGCGCACTGCACGCTGTCAGGATTCTCTCATGCTGGCGATTTACATACATGCGGTCACGTGCTGACTAGACATGTGTGGCCTCACTCAATGATAATGAACTGAGCGAGGCCAGGCACGTCTAGTCGGAATGTGATCGGAGGTATACAAATCACATGCTTGTGCTGACATGACTGTCCACCGGCAAAGGGAGAATTCTAAAAGTGTGCAGTGCATGAGTTGTGAGAATTCAGAAGCTGCGATGTCAGGATTCAGCTCTGCAGGTGTCAGTAGTCATCACATGGACACTTCACTCATATGCGATTTTCATACTTGGTCCTGTGACAACGAGCTTCTCTTCTGCTTCTCTCTGTTTTTCACTGAACATTGACAGCATTAGGGAGAGGAGCTCATCGGTACATGACTAAGGCTAGTTTCACATTTGCGTTTGTAGGAGCTGGGGAGGGCTGCGGACTTCCTCCGTGAAGCCCCGCCCTCGGCCACACCTCCGCCTACCTCTGCATGCGGCCTGCGTACCTATCTTTAACATTAGGTACGCAGGTCGTGCGGCTGTATGCGGATGTTTCCGCATGCGTCGTTTTGACGATGCAGAAAAAAAAAATTGCTACAAGCTGCGTTATACGCTGGTCGCCGCATCGTCAAAGCGACGCACATACAGCGGCACGACCTGCGTACCTAATGTTAAAGATAGGTATGCAGGCCGCATGCAGAAGTAGGCAGAGCTGGAGGTGCGGCCGAGGGCGGGGCTTCACGGAGGAAGTCCGCAGCCCTCCACAGCTCCTACAAACGCAAATGTGAAACCGGCCTTATTGTGCAAATCCTATATGTTCTTGGTTGGAGGGGGGGGGGCGCCAAAATGAATTCTTGCCCCGGGTGCCAGAAACCCTAGATACACCTCTGCTGCTTCCATCCGCAAGTCGGACACCTACCAGAAAAGTTGTTTAGCCGGAATGATAAATTCCCTATCATTATGTCTTTGAAGTGTGGGAGGAAATGGAGAAACCCACACAAACACGGGGAGCACATACAGCCCCGAACTGAACAAGTATTCAACTTACAGCTTTCTAGTGTATATGGGGCTCAAAAGATACATTTCACAGTGACTGAACGTTCTAAGAGCTGAAGAAATACACAACCACATAAGTATATCTACGGTAAGGGGAGAAAACCATACTGAACTGCCAAAAAGCAGCACTATCACAATATCCAGGCACCAATGTGCCTTTAGAAAAGGATTGGAAAGGACTTACTTCTACAGTAGACTCTACCTGACAATCTTACTGTAGTCAGACAGGGTCTTTCCTGGCTCAGCTTGGACAACATGTGAACGCTGCAATTGATCAGCAACCGTGGATTGGCTGCAGTGCTTGCCTGATGCCCCTGACAAATTTTAATCCCGGCCGACCAGTAGAGGACGCAATTCAGGAGGTGAGCATAATTTTTTTCCCATCTCCCTGGGACCTTGTCCTGTAGTGGACAACCCCTTTAATTTTGCCTAAAAGAGTTTGTGTTTGTGTGGAAGAAAATTTAGTTGTGAACATCTTACAGATACTTTTTTTTAGATTGGAAAATTTTAATGCAACCACCCAAACCAGATCTATAGAAATACATGGTCTGCAGTGCCACCTTGTGGAAAACTGGAGGATTAAACGTGACTGATAATTTTATTTGTGAGCTGAGCTCCCAATGCAAAACAATGCTAAAATGAACATCACATTATAAAAGATATGTACTATTTGTTGGCAATATTTCCTCCTAATCAAGCAGCCTATGTGAATCCAAACTCAGACTGATATGAAGGTTCTCCATCCAGATATATAAACAGACTTAGGCCGGGGTCACACTTACCGTATGGAAAAATAGGTCTGAGTCTCTCTGCCGAGAGTCGCACAAGTGTTCTCTGTAGGGTCATCCGTGTGTAATGTGATAATGCAATTTCCTCACATCTATGTATCCATATGTCATGCGTATAACTTTCTCGCTGACTTGCAAAATGGACATAAAATGGATATATGGCCTGAAATGAATAAAAACCTAATCAAGGACCTGTAAGGTTTCTCTTACTGAGAGTGTTGGGGAACACTCACTTGGCCGCGATATTCAAGCACACGGGCACGGGTTTATAAAACAAAGCAGTCCATGTGGTTTATTAAGCTTCATAAACCGGGGTACGCACAGTTCATAACATGAAACACAACAGGCACCAACTGGTGATATTTACTTGCAGCTTCTAACACTTCAGTGTACGGCTTTGCCTCACGGCCACTAACACGCTGGTCCTCCCTTAACCAGTTCCCAAGTGAGACTACATAGTTCATAGAACTTCACAAGCACCACCGGCCTGTACGATACCTGACGGGAGCTCCGGCTCCACCTGCTGACTCCTTGCCAGTCCACACCTCCGGGTAAGCTGCCTTACAGGGATCACCAACTTGCCTGGCCGGCACACACTAGTTAGTCCAGACCTCACCGAAGGACTCCAGCTTCCCCACACTCCGTTAACACTCTTCTGGGTAAGCTGCCTAACAGGGATCCCCAACTTGCCTGTCCGGCATACAGTAGTCAGTCCAGACCTCACCGAAGGACTCCAGCTTCCCCAGTTCCACTGTGCACTGCTCCGGGATCCGGTCCTCCTACTAGGACCTCCCACGCCAGCAGGTGCTTTCCAGGAAGCCTCCTCTCAGGCTTCCAACACAGGAACACACCGAGCCCTCAGGAACTCCCTCAGGGATTTTGCACTTGGACCCTTCAGGTCCAAACACTGGAACCACACAGGAACATGTGACCCACACTCTGGTCACGTTATGTACCTGTAACCACACCCACAGTAATGGATCACATGGACTGGTCACGTGATCCTGACATCACTGCAGGTCAATTCTCACGGCCTCAATACAACTCCGTGCAGATCCCGGGGAGACCACGCAGCGCCCCCTACCTGTTACAGGGGTCACTGCATCACATATATCACATATCCTCCCCCTCTGTTCACACCTGTAGGGTTGAACACCTGTCATACACGTGGGATCACGGGATATGTCATGCACGTTGCCTTGCCCTACCTGTCGAGAGAACCGTCTCAGTCGGTTTTGAGCATCACACAGACCCATCCAGTTGTTGAGTTTACCCCGCCCCCAGCGGTCAACATGTAGGCCTTGAGGTTTGGCCCTTAAGTTACAGTCTGTCCGTGACACCAAACCTTTAGTCAAGTTTGTCTTTTTACTCGACCTTTTCTCTCCAGGGTCGCCACCCACGGTTGGTACGGACATTAGTCCCACTTACAGTCGAGACTAGCAACTGATCAGAGTCTGACCCTCCATCACTACGTCTACTACTGTACATGTCCTTTTTATTTCCTTTTCGTTGGGAAGAAGGCGGCTGCCACCTTGTGTTCTGCAGCTGTTTATTGACCTGCCGTCTGTACAGTCTCAGCTGCTCTATTTCTCTCAGGTAGGCCACGCGATACTTCAGGAGCATTCGGATATTCGCTAGACTCTCCTTGGACCCGACAACCAGGAATGACACCATTCCATCTTCACCCACCTGGGCCTTGTCTTCAGCCGGAATCCTCAGTCTCTTCACACCGGACACATCCACCATCTCCTGCATCGCTTTTCCAAATCGGCCAGTGAGCTTCGCTACCAGAGCTCTGGGCACTTGGACTGTGTCCTCCACCAAACCCAGACGACTTTGAGCTTTCCTGGCTTGCTCCAAACAACGAGTGGCCTCACCATTCCCCAACAGGACCCTCTGTTTCGTGCAGAGGCACCGCAGGTGCATGTCCCTCAGGACAGCCACCCTCTTCACTGTGACTTCCTTAGTAGACAGTACCACCAACTGTTTCGTCTCCAGTGCCCAGTGCACACTACACGCTTCCACTGCCTTTTTAAAGGCCTCATGCACACCCTCGCGGGTACATGCATCTTGCGCCTCTACGGGTACATCTATCACGCACTTGAAGAGCGGAGTCTCACTTCCTTCAAGAACAGATGGCTCCTGCCTTGCCATGGACCTTTCCATCAAGACACCTGTCACAACCGGGTGACCATCTTGTTCTGCTTTTAGCGCCAACTCCTCTTCAGCTTTACTCTCATTACCACTCTGGTACTGGCACGAGAAGTCTGCGACCACCACCTGTTTTCCTTGTAGAGGGCCTTTTAGTGCTTCTCTAAGCACTACAATGTCTTCGTTTAGGGTCTGATACACACTTTGCCATCTGAACAGGTGGCCTCTGAGCTCAGAGACTTCCTTCTCCAGCTCATCCACTCTGCGCTCAGCCGCTTGTCTCAGGACCCTTTCTCGTTCGACATGGTCGTTCACCATCTCTATAACCAATTCCATCTCGCTTCTCCCATCCTCCGGACTGGTGAAACATCCATCACTTGAGGAGGTATTCACTTCCGGCACCATCTCCTTGGTGGCCTCTGTTTTGCCACCGATCGTCACCACAGGTCCTGGACCCCATCCTCCACCCGTCAGCACAGGTCCTGGACCCCGTCCTCCACCTGTCACCATAGGTCCTAGACCCCGTCCTCCACCCGTCAGCACAGGTCCTGGACCCCGTCCTCCACCTGTCACCATAGGTCCTGGACCCCGTCCTCCACCCGTCAGCACAGGTCCTGGACCCCGTCCTCCACCTGTCACCATAGGTCCTGGACCCCGTCCTCCACCCGTCAGCACAGGTCCTGGACCCCGTCCTCCACCCATCACCACAGGTCCTGGACCCCGTCCTCCACCCGTCACCACAGGTCCTGGACCCCGTCCTCCACCCGTCACCACAGGTCCTGGACCCCGTCCTCCACCTGTCACCAGGGCATACGCGTTTGTTACTGGCCATGACTTGTCACAGTCACCCCCAGAATCTGTGTCACACCCCACAGTCTGATGACCCTGCAAGTCACTCTCTGTCTGGGTGTCAGCTCCACATGTTTTATCCAGCAGACCACTATCAGTCGTATTGTGGCACACTTCAGGTGACGTCAGATCAGTTAGTTGGACAGTTGCACCTTTCCCTCTGGTCAGGCCTGCCTTCTCCACATTACTAACTGACATCCACATGATATCCACAAACACTTCAGCCTTTTCCCACAGTGCTACCAAATCTTGTCCTATTACCATAGGATACGGCAAGATCGGGTCTACAACCACCTCATGGTATGTGGAAACCTCCGCTGCGACAATGTAGACAGTGGCTACCTGGAGATATTCAGTGTCGCCAGGTGACACAGAATCTCCTGGACGGGTTCTCAGCACAGACGCTTCTCTCCCCGGGTCTATCAACCCTTGCACACACTTTCCATCCAGCCAAAAAGGACACAGTCATGACACCTCACTGATTGCCGCCCCTTTTTTGGCTCCGCCCCCTTTCTGGGCAAGTGCTCCGCTTTTTGATACCACCCCGGTTCGAGATTCAGCCCCCCTTCGGGATTCCACCCCTTTTTGGGCCATTACCCCTATTCGGGTTACCGCCCCTTTTTGGGTCTCCGCCCCCTTTTGTGCAACCATCCCCGTTTGAGCCACCGCTCACTATTAGGGATAATCCCCTCCCTGGGATACACCCCGTGGACTACCCCACGGTACTCAGACCCCAGTTCACACAGTACACCCCAACGTCTCTGGGCTTGTACTGGCCCTTTAAGAGTCTGCACAAAAAGAGAAAAAATTATTATTATTTTTTTTTCTCTATGTCACTTCAGCAGCTCCTGCTGGTACCGCCACAGCTCCCGCTGCAGTCACACACAACCGGCACCTCCATGTGCTGCCAACCACAAGTCACAGTAGCTCCGCCTGCTGTGGAACCTCTCGCTGCAACCACGGCTACTCTCCACACGGCTCTGCACGGGTCCACCGCTGCCGCTTGTCACCTTCGTGACCCCGCCGAGTCACAGCAGACGCTTGTCACTTTCGTAACCCCGCCGAGGTACCGCTAGACGCTTGTCACCTTCGTGACCCCGCCGAGTCACAGCAGACGCTTGTCACTTTCGTAACCCCGCCGAGGTACCGCTAGACGCTTGTCACCTTCGTGGCTCTGCCACAGCAATTAACTCCACGTGTGCTAGTGGGATTGTTGCCAAAATTCTCCACCAATTGTAAGGTTTCTCTTACTGAGAGTGTTGGGGGACACTCACTTGGACGCGATATTCAAGCACACGGGCACGGGTTTATAAAACAAAGCAGTCCATGCGGTTTATTAAGCTTCATAAACCGGGGTACGCACAGTTCATAACATGAAACACAACAGGCACCAACTGGTGATATTTACTTGCAGCTTCTAACACTTCAGTGTACGGCTTTGCCTCACGGCCACTAACACGCTGGTCCTCCCTTAACCAGTTCCCAAGGGAGACTACATAGTTCATAGAACTTCACAAGCACTACCGGCCTGTACGATACCTGACGGGAGCTCCGGCTCCACCTGCTGACTCCTTGCCAGTCCACACCTCCGGGTAAGCTGCCTTACAGGGATCACCAACTTGCCTGGCCGGCACACACTAGTTAGTCCAGACCTCACCGAAGGACTCCAGCTTCCCCACACTCCGTTAACACTCTTCTGGGTAAGCTGCCTAACAGGGATCCCCAACTTGCCTGTCCGGCATACAGTAGTCAGTCCAGACCTCACCGAAGGACTCCAGCTTCCCCAGTTCCACTGTGCACTGCTCCGGGATCCGGTCCTCCTACTAGGACCTCCCACGCCAGCAGGTGCTTTCCAGGAAGCCTCCTCTCAGGCTTCCAACACAGGAACACACCGAGCCCTCAGGGATTTTGCACTTGGACCCTTCAGGTCCAAACACTGGAACCACACAGGAACATGTGACCCACACTCTGGTCACGTTATGTACCTGTAACCACACCCACAGTAATGGATCACATGGACTGGTCACGTGATCCTGACATCACTGCAGGTCAATTCTCACGGCCTCAATACAACTCCGTGCAGATCCCGGGGAGACCACGCAGCGCCCCCTACCTGTTACAGGGGTCACTGCATCACATATATCACAGACCCTATTTATTGGCTCCACAACAAGTTCCCTCCTCCAATCTTTGCATTAGAGTCCGTGCTTGTGTTTTGGCATTGCTGCTTTGTGTCAAACATCTCTGACAGGCTTACCTTCAACTCAACTGAGCGGGTTCTTTTCCACTGGGTTTTGTCCCAACATTTTGGGGAACCTTACCCAGTGATTGTGGATCCGAGAAGAATTTGGGTACATCCGCTTCTGAGGCGACGGCTGAGTAAAGGACATTTCCACCGTCTGTATGCTTCTCTACGCAGCCATCCTGACAAGTTCTACCAGTATTGTCGGATGAGCATGCCCACATTTGACATTATTCTGGTATCACCTTCAAGGACACCAAGATGTGCAAATGTATTTCCGCCTTCTACTTACCTTACAGTATGTTTTCATCCTGTTTTAGCCTTTTTGGGGGGGTTAAAAACACTGTTCTCTTGCTTTTGTTATCTTTAGTGTTCTTTTGCCTTTTTTAAACTTAAATTGCTTAATCACATTTTGGCTTTTCCATTCCCGGCTGTTTGAAATTTTGTTCTGTTACTTAGGAATTGAATTGTGTTGTCTCTTGTTTAGGCAGAGCTTAGTTTGCTATGTCCATTACTTTTATGATGTCCTAAACTGTTAAGATGCTGCGTGGATATGTCCTTACCTAATTTTTTTATTTTCCCTTTTTGTAGCTTCCTATCCACTGGTGGGCCCTTCAAAAGAGCAGATAGAAAAAGTGCAGGGGCGTGTGCACGCAGCGATCATTACCTGAACCGCGGCGTCGCACGTCCTGATCGATGCTGGCAAGTGTGCGCCCATTGTCACCGGCGTATGACATCAGTCTCATGCGCCACATGCGATGGGCACACATCAGCCGCCGGCCTCTGCTAGGTGGGCAGCCATTTGACTATGTGTGCGCCAACCTGCAGAGGAGGAGGACGCCTCTCGACGTTGGGAGCGCAGGAAGGTAAGAGGAATCTTCTATCTGTATGTCTCTGTCTGTCTCTATGAAGACAGGATAGAGGACCAGGATGGATATATGGGGGGCAGGAAAAATGGACCAGGATGGATATAAGGGGGGCGGCAGGATGGATATATGGGGGGCAGGAAAAACGGACCAGGATGGATATAAGAGGGGCGGCAGGATGGATATATGCAGCGCCCCAGAGTCCTGGTCGCTGCAGTATTGTCGCTCTCCCACCAGGGGGAGTGATGGTACGTCTGATGGCACTAAAGGAGTTCACCTGACCAGGTATCACAGTCACACACTACACTTCACACTCCAACCACCAGGGGGAGCAAAGGGTCCTATCTATTAGGCCACTCCTCACACTCGGGTAAAGCTGGGGGTTGGATAGGAAGTTAGTCAGAAAGCTGCCTGGGTGAGACCCAGAGAAGACCTGTCAGGCAGACAGGGAGAGAAGGAGGAACATCTGAGCTGCAGACAGAGGTCCCTGTCAGGGGTGGGATCCTGACAGAGACTTAGCAAGAGATAGAACGTTACGGAGCTGCGCCTGCACCTCATTGCGGCAGCATCCTAAGAAAGGACAAGAAGCGAAGTATTTTGTGGAGAAATGAAAAACGAGATCACAGCACAAGGAGATAATACCAGGAGGAGTCCTGCCTTAAGATCGGCAACATCCTTCTGAGGCGCGTAGCCGGTGGCCGGAACACCGAAAGAGTAATAGGCTCTACGCATTACTTCAAATAACGTCAGGACAGTTAATTCCAAGTTGGCTGCCCAACCTTTAACCTAATGAAGACAACGGAGGCAAATTGTGGGAGTGGAGTGTCTCTAGGGTCCCTATAAAATAGCTCCAGGCCTACCCCATCATACGGGTCGTCCTATCCATACCAACTGGGGGACGGTGAGAGAATATCAGAAACATACACGACAGTTGTAAGTACTATCCCGTGGTGCTCAGCAGGGAAGTACTACAACACACAGGTGCTAGTAGGAAGGCTACTGATTTCCACCTGCAAAGGGAACTCTGGATGTGCCTTCGGACCGGCCGGATTCAGCCAGCCCTGTTAGCAGTGCTCTGGATGGTGGACGCTGAAGTCTACAGTAAAAGGTAAAGAGACTGCAACCCTGTGTCCTCGTTATTTACTGCAACCTACACTATCATCATCTACCTTACTGGGAAGCCCTGGGGACTTACTTCACCTGTGGGAAGGTACACCATCTAGCTGCCATAACTGTTGTGATTCGGTTATTTGGCTCCCCCAGTGGTCGTTTGTGGTACTGGTGTCTTTGAGCTTTTCACCTGTTTCTATCAGGATGTGGGAGTTTCCTATTTAGCCTTGTTCCTCAGTCATTCCAATGCCGGCCATCAATGTAACCAGAGTCTTTCTGTTGCATGTACCTGCTCCCAGTCTGCTGACCAGCTAAGTTGGACATTTCTGTCCTTTGTCTATTTTTGTATCTTTTGTCCAGTTTGCACTTATGTGATTCTCTGCAGCTGGAAGCTCTTGTGGGCTGAAATTGCCACTCCGGTGCCATGAGTTGGCACATGAGTTTAAGGTAATTTCAGGATGGTATTTGATAGGGTTTTGTAGCTGACTGCGAAATCCACTATTGTATCCTTCTGCTGTCTAGTTGGTGGGCCTCGCTGTGCTGAATCTGCTTTCATACTACGTTTGTCTTTTCATCTTGACTCGCCGTTGTTATGTGTGGGGGGCTACTATCTCCTGTGGGGGATTTTCCTCTGGAGGCAAGCCAGGACTGTGTTTCATCTACTGGGGGTGGTTGGCTCTCCGGCTGGTGCGAGACGTCTAGCGAAAACGTGGGTACGTCCCCTGGCTACTATTAGTTGTGTGTATAGGTTTAGCATCGCGGTCAGCTCTAGTTTCCATCACCGAGAGCTTGTCCGTTTTTTCTATGCTTCTGATGTTCCCCTGCCATTGGGAACCATAACAGTATGGCCGGCCAACATGTTTAATCTATGGGCTGAAGCAGGAGAGAAAAGGAACTGTGTGAAATTTTTTTTTTTTTTTTCCTCCCTCTGAAGTTGCACTCCAGCTCTAATTGCAGTCTCCTGCTTTCCTCTCCTCTTAACCCCTGAATGGCTCAGATTTTATCTGTTGAAATATGGATCTCCAGAGTCTGGCTACAAATTTGAATAATCTTGCTGCTAAAGTTCAGAATATACAAGCAGGTTAAAATTGTGATTTCATTATTGCGGGGTGACCCTCAAAATTGGGCATTTTCATTGGCACCAGGGGATCCTGCGTTGCTCAATGTGGATGCGTTTTTTTCTGGCCTTAGGGTTACTTTATGAGGAACCTAATTTAGAGATTCAGGCTGAAAAGGCCTTGATAGCCCTCTCTCAGGGGCAAGATGAAGCCGAAATATATTGCCAGAAATTTCGAAAATGGTCTGTGCTTACTCAGTGGAATGAGTGCGCTCTGGCGGCAAATTTCAGAGAAGGGCTCTCTGATGCCGTAAAAGACGTCATGGTGGGGTTTCCTACGCCTACGGGTCTGAATGAGTCCATGACAATGGCTATTCAGATTGATCGGCGTTTACGGGAACGCAAACCTGTGCACCATTTGGCGGTGTCTTCTGAGAAAGCACCAGAGAGTATGCAATGTGACTGTTTTCTGTCCAGAAGCGAACGACAGAGTTATAGACGCAAAAATGGGTTGTGCTTCTATTGTGGGAATTCAACTCATGTTATATCAGCATGCTCAAAACGAACAAACAAAGTTGCTAAATCCTCTTCTATTGGCACTTTGCAGTCCAAGTTTATTTTGTCTGTGACTTTAATTTGTTCGTTATCTTCTATTGTCGCGGATGCTTATGTGGATTCTGGTGCCGCTTTGAGTCTTATGGATTGGTCCTTTGCCAGGCGCTGTGGGTTTGATCTAGAGCCTCTGGAAGTCCCTATACCTTTAAAGGGTATTGATTCTACACCATTGGCTAGTAATAAACCACAATACTGGACACAAGTGACTATGCGTATGACTCCAGACCATCAGGAGGTGATTCGCTTCCTTGTGTTGTTTAATCTACATGATGTATTAGTGCTGGGATTGCCATGGTTGCAAACCCATAACCCAGTCCTTGACTGGAAAACAATGTCTGTACTAAGCTGGGGATGTCAGGGAAATCATGGGGGCGCACCTTTGGTTTCCATTGCTTCATCTATTCCCTCTGAGATCCCGGCTTTTTTGTCTGATTATTGTGATGTTTTTGAGGAGTCTACTCTTAATTCTCTTCCCCCTCACAGAGATTGTGATTGCGCCATAGATCTGATTCCTGGCAGTAAATTTCCTAATTGTCGTTTATTCAATCTGTCTGTACCTGAACATGCTGCTATGCGAGAGTATATTAGGGAGTCCTTGGAAAAAGGACATATTCGTCCTTCGTCTCCTTTAGGAGCAGGGTTCTTTTTTGTAGCCAAAAGAGATGGTTCTTTGAGACCTTGTATTTATTATAGACTCTTAAATAAGATCACAGTCAAATATCAGTATCCTTTGCCATTGCTGACAGATTTATTTGCTCGCATTAAGGGAGCTAAGTGGTTCTCTAAGATTGATCTTCGTGGTGCGTATAATTTGGTGCGAATTAAGCAGGGGGATGAGTGGAAAACCGCATTTAATACGCCCGAGGGCCATTTTGAGTATTTGGTAATGCCTTTTGGTTTGTCAAATGCCCCTTCGGTCTTTCAGTCCTTTATGCACAATATTTTCCGTGAATATCTGGATAAATTCATGGTTGTGTATCTGGATGACGTTTTGATTTTTTCGGATGACTGGGAGTCTCATGTTCAACAGGTTAGGAAGGTTTTTCAGGTTTTGCGGACCAATTCTCTGTTTCTAAAGGGTTCAAAGTGCGTATTTGGGGTTCAGAAGATTTCTTTTCTGGGGTACATTTTTCCCCTTCTTCTATTGAGATGGATCCTGTTAAGGTTCGGGCAATTTGTGACTGGACGCAGCCGACTTCTCTTAAGAGCCTTCAGAAATTTTTGGGCTTTGCTAATTTTTATCGTCGATTCATAACTGGTTTTTCTAGCGTGGTCAAGCCTTTGACTGATTTGACTAAAAAAGGTGCTGATGTTGCCGATTGGTCTCCTGCTGCTCTGGAGGCCTTTCGAGAGCTTAAGCGCCGCTTTTCTTCTGCCCCTGTGTTGCGCCAGCCTGATGTTTCACTTCCTTTTCAGGTGGAAGTTGATGCTTCCGAGATTGGAGCGGGGGCGGTTTTGTCACAGAAAAGTTCAGATGGTTCAGTGATGAGACCTTGTGCGTTCTTTTCTCGAAAATTTTCGCCCGCCGAGCGAAACTATGATGTTGGTAATCGGGAGCTTTTGGCGATGAAGTGGGCATTCGAGGAGTGGCGTCATTGGCTTGAGGGTGCTAGACATCAGGTGGTGGTCTTGACTGATCACAAGAATTTGATTTATCTTGAGTCGGCCAGACGTCTGAATCCTAGACAGGCGCGCTGGTCGTTGTTTTTCTCTCGGTTTAATTTTGTGGTCTCGTATCTGCCAGGTTCTAAAAATGTGAAGGCAGATGCCCTTTCTAGGAGTTTTGAACCTGATTTCCCTGGTGATTCTAAACCTACGGGTATCCTTAAGGATGGGGTGATATTGTCTGCTGTCTCCCCTGACCTGCGACGTGCTTTACAAGAGTTTCAGGCGGATCGGCCTGATCGTTGTCCGCCTGGTAGATTGTTTGTGCCGGATGAGTGGACCAGTAGAGTCATCTCGGAGGTTCATTCTTCTGCGTTGGCAGGTCATCCGGGAATTTTTGGTACCAGGGATTTGGTGGCTAGGTCCTTCTGGTGGCCTTCCCTGTCTCGGGACGTGCGTACTTTTGTGCAGTCTTGTGATGTTTGTGCTCGGTCCAAGCCTTGTTGTTCTCGGGCTAGTGGATTGTTGTTGTCCTTGCCTATTCCTAAGAGGCCTTGGACACACATCTCTATGGATTTTATTTCTGATCTCCCTGTTTCTCAGAAAATGTCTGTCATCTGGGTGATGTGTGACCGTTTTTCTAAGATGGTTCATTTGGTACCTTTGCCCAAGTTGCCTTCCTCATCTGAGTTGGTGCCTCTGTTTTTTCAGAATGTGGTTCGGTTGCATGGTATCCCGGAGAATATAGTTTCTGACAGGGGATCTCAGTTTGTGTCCAGATTTTGGCGGGCGTTTTGTGCCAGGATGGGCATTGATTTGTCTTTTTCGTCTGCATTTCATCCTCAGACGAATGGCCAGACGGAGCGTACTAATCAGACCTTGGAGACTTATTTGAGGTGTTTTGTGTCTGCTGATCAGGATGACTGGGTCACCTTTTTGCCGTTGGCAGAGTTTGCCCTTAATAATCGGGCCAGTTCTGCCACTTTGGTTTCCCCTTTCTTTTGCAATTCAGGGTTCCATCCTCGTTTTTCATCTGGTCAGGTGGAATCTTCGGATTGTCCTGGAGTGGATACTATGGTGGACAGGTTGCATCGTATTTGGGGGCAGGTGGTGGACAATTTAAAGTTGTCCCAGGAGAGGACTCAGCATTTTGCTAATCGCCATCGTCGTGTTGGTCCTCGTCTTCGTGTTGGGGACTTGGTGTGGTTGTCTTCCCGTTTTGTCCCTATGAGGGTCTCTTCTCCTAAGTTTAAGCCTCGGTTCATCGGTCCTTATAGGATTTTAGAAATTCTTAACCCTGTGTCTTTTCGTTTGGACCTCCCAGCATCCTTTGCTATCCATAATGTTTTCCATCGGTCGTTATTGCGGAGGTATGAGGTGCCAGTTGTGCCTTCTGTTGAGCCTCCTGCTCCTGTGCTGGTTGAGGGTGAATTGGAGTACGTGGTGGAGAAAATCTTGGACTCCCGTGTTTCCAGACGGAGACTTCAATATCTGGTTAAGTGGAAAGGCTACGGTCAGGAGGATAATTCTTGGGTTTCAGCTTCAGATGTTCATGTGTTGTGAAATTGGATTTTGGGCTCCCCCGGTGGCCACTGGTGGAATTGAACTGGTGTGCATCATCCACTCTGTTCACCTGTTTCCATCAGGATGTGGGAGTCGCTATTTAGCCTTGCTCCTCTGTCACTTCCATGCCGGTCATCATTGTAATCAGAAGCCTTTCTGTGCATGTTCCTGCTGCTAGACTACTCCCAGCTAAGTTGGACTTTTGTCCTTGTTTGTTTTTGCATTTTGTTCCAGTTCACAGCTGTAGTTTCGTTTCTGTGTCTGGAAAGCTCTTGTGATCTGAAATTGCCACTCTGATGTTATGAGTTAATACTAGAGTCTTAAAGTAATTTCAGGATGGTGTTTTGATAGGGTTTTCAGCTGACCATGAAAGTGCCCTTTCTGTCTTCCTGCTATCTAGTAAGCGGACCTCAATTTTGCTAAACCTATTTTCATACTACGTTTGTCATTTCATCTAAAATCACCGCCAATATTTGTGGGGGCCTCTGTCTGCCTTTCGGGGAAATTTCTCTAGAGGTGAGCCAGGACTATATTTTCCTCTGCCTGGATTAGTTAGTCCTCCGGCCGGCGCTGGGCGTCTAGGGATAAAACGCAGGCTACGCTACCCGGCTACTGTTAGTTGTGCGGCAGGTTTAGTTCATGGTCAGTTTAGTTTCCATCCTTCCAAGAGCTAGTTCTTATGTTTGCTGGGCTATGTTCTCTTGCCATTGAGAACCATAACAGTTTGACCGGCCCAAAAAAGGGTTAAATTAACCCCTTCATGACCCAGCCTATTTTGGCCTTAATGACCTTGCCATTTTTTGCAATTCTGACCAGTGTCCCTTTATGAGGTAATAACTCCGGAACGCTTCAACGGATCCTAGCGATTCTGAGATTGTTTTTTCGTGACATATTGGGCTTCATGTTAGTGGTAAATTTAGGTCGATAATTTCTGAGTTTATTTGTGAAAAAAATGGAAATTTGGCGAAAAATTTGAAAATTTTGCAATTTTCACATTTTGAATTTTTATTCTGTTAAACCAGAGAGTTATGTGACACAAAATAGTTAATAAATAACATTTCCCACATGTCTACTTTACATCAGCACAATTTTGGAAACAAATTTTTTTTTTGCTAGGAAGTTATAAGGGTTAAAATTTGACCAGTGATTTCTCATTTTTACAACAAAATTTACAAAACCATTTTTTTTAGGGACCACCTCACATTTGAAGTCAGTTTGAGGGTTCTATATGGCTGAAAATACCCAAAAGTGACACCATTCTAAAAACTGCACCCCTCAAGGTGCTCAAAACCACATTCAAGAAGTTTATTAACCCTTCAGGTGTTTCACAGCAGCAGAAGCAACATGGAGGGGAAAAATTAACATTTAACTTTTTAGTCACAAAAATGATCTTTTCGCAACAATTTTTTTATTTTCCCAAGGGTAAAAGGAGAAACTGGACCACGAATGTTGTTGTCCAATTTGTCCTGAGTACGCTGATACCTCATATGTGGGGGTAAACCACTGTTTGGGCGCACGGCAGGGCTCGGAAGGGAAGGAGCGCCATTTGACTTTTTGAATGAAAAATTGGCTCCAATCTTTAGCGGACACCATGTCGCGTTTGGAGAGCCCCCGTGTGCCTAAACATTGGAGCTCCCCCACAAGTGACCCCATTTTGGAAACTAGACCCCCCAAGGAACTTATCTAGAAGCATAGTGAGCACTTTAAACCCCCAGGTGCTTCACAAATTAATCCGTAAAAATGAAAAAGTACTTTTTTTTCACACAAAATTTCTTTTAGCCTTAATTTTTTCATTTTCACATGGGCAACAGGATAAAATGGATCCTAAAATTGGTTGGGCAATTTCTCCTGAGTACGCCAATACCTCATATGTGGGGGTAAACTACTGTTTGGGCACATGGTAAGGCTCGGAAGGGAAGGAGCGCCATTTGACTTTTTGAATGAAAAATTATCTCCATAGTTAGCGGACACCATGTCAGGTTTGGAGAGGCCCTGTGTGCCTAAACATTGGAGCTCCCCCACAAGTGACCCCATTTTGGAAACTAGACCCCCCAAGGAACTTATCTAGATGCATAGTGAGCACTTTAAACCCTCAGGTGCTTCACAAATTGAGCCGTAAAAATGAAAAAGTACTTTTTTTTCACACAAAATTTCGTTTAGCCTCAATTTTTTCATTTTCACATGGGCAACAGGATAAAATGGATCCTAAAATTTGTTGGGCAATTTCTCCTGAGTACGCCGATACCTCATATGTGGGGGTAAACCACTGTTTTGGTGCACGGCAAGGCTCGGAAGGGAAGGCGCGCCATTTGACTTTTTGAATGGAAAATTAGCTTCAATCATTAGCGGACACCATGTCGCGTTTGGAGAGCCCCTGTGTGCCTAAACATTGGAGCTCCCGCACAAGTGACCCCATTTTGGAAACTTGACCTCCCAAGGAACTAATCTAGATGTGTGGTGAGCACTTTGAACCCCCAAGTGCTTCACAGAAGTTTATAACGCAGAGCCATGAAAATAAAAAATTATTTTTCTTTCCTCAAAAATGATTTTTTAACCCACAATTTTTTATTTTCCCAAGGGTAACAGGAGAAATTGGACCCCAAAAGTTGTTGTGCAGTTTCTCCTGAGTTCGCTGATACCCCATATGTGGGGGTAAACCACTGTTTGGGCACATGCCGGGGCTCGGAAGGGAAGTAGTGACGATTTGGAATGCAGACTTTGATGGAATGGTCTGCGGGAATCATGTTACGTTTGCAGAGCCCCTGATGTGCCTAAACAGTAGAAACCCCCCACAAGTGAC